>NC_053023.1:488886400-489151888 GCF_003073215.2 Triticum urartu | reverse complement strand
GCGTATGTTAGCCACCATATATGCTAGTCACTTGCTGCAGCTCCACCTCATACCTTTACCTTACCCATAAGCTTAAATAGTCTTGACCGCGAGGGTGCGAGATTGCTGAGTCCCCGTGACTCCTAGATTACTTCAAAAACCAGCTTGCACGTGCCGATGAGTCCGTGCAGATGACGCAACCAAGCTCAAGGAGGAGCTCGATGAAGATCTTGTCCTTTGTGTTGTTTTGATCTAGTTGATCAGTAGTGGAGCCCAGTTGGGGTCGATCGGGGACCTTGTCACATTTAGGGTTCTTCTTTTATTTTGGTTCCGTAGTCGGACCTTGATTGTATCTAGATGATGTAATGCTTTATTCATGTATTGTGTGAAGTGGCGATTGTAAGCCAACTATGTACCTCTTATTCCCTTATTTATTACATGGGTTGTTGTGAAGATTACCTCACTAGCGACATTGCTTTCAATGCGGTTATGCCTCTAAGTCGTGCTTCGACACGTGGGAGATGTAGCCGCATCGAGGGCGTTACAAGTTGGTAATTAGAGCCTTCCCCGACCTTAGGAGCCCCATTGCTTGATCGAATTAGCGGACGAGTCGAGTCTAGAAAAATGTTTTGAGTCATTAGGAATTATATATCGGAGAGTTTAGGAATTCTTTTTACTCCCCAGTCCCTTCATCGCTCTAGTAAGGCATCTTGAGGTAGAGTTTGACTCTTCTCTTCTCAAATTTCACTAAAAAAAATTTAGGATCACGCGGGTATCTTGGAATCATTTCGATGGTTTTGTGATGAGAACATTGTTCTTGGTGCCTCCTGTCATTTAGGGGTTGTGGCAGTGTCCCGGGGAGTTGAGCTCCGAGGTGTTGTCGTCACAATTTTATCATTGCTGTTCTGGAATACCTGAGTTTAGTTCGTCGACATCGAACATCTCTTTTATGCAGTTGTTGGTGAGATAACCTCGACGCCACCCAGTACTGGGGCGGGAGTTCAGGAGTATTGCCATAACTCGTATAACGGATGCTTTTCGAAGGTTGAGGTAGACGATTTCCGAAGGTTTCTTGGTTATGTGTTGAAGGATGGATACAGCTGGATGTAGGATTTGCTAGTTTTGGGTGAGATATTATGCTTCCCCTGTATCCCCAACACCTGATTGCATAACCGGAAAATTTCGGGAGTTTATAAGTGGGAATTCAAGTAGCTCTTAGGATATCTTTCCGGCAGATGTATGATATGAAATTGGGGTTTGACGTCTAGTGGTCCGCCTATTCACGGTCGGTTTTACAGTGGTCTCGTTGTGTCTTAAAGAGTCCTTGGCTATGCCGACTCGGGGACGCTTCGTATGTCATGTGCACTACCTTGTACATGATGGTGCTGTACGATCGAGCCCGTGTAGGCCCCACCACGAAAACTTCGGACGAAATCTCTATCATATGTTTGTTCCGGTTTATTCTGCAAGCCAATCCTTTGTTTTGGTTTTGAGTTGTGGTATTCGAGTTGCTTCAAAGTCAACTGTTGATTCCATACCTTCCCCAAATGGTGTTCTCATACTCCGATGTGAATAATAATCCTTCATAATCATCGAGATTGTCTTGTCAATCCTTTTCAACCGGCGTGTTTCTCTTCTAGTGGATCCGATCTTTTCTACATCTGCAAGATCAATTACCAGTTCTTTCTATGGTGTTTATTTCTTCCGTCCTAAGCCGTCTTTGTTTTCCCACCCACCCACCCTTTTCATTCAAGGATTCGGATTTCTGAATCAATTATCATGTGATTGATGAGAAGTCTCTCCATTCTTTTCTGTCAATAGTCTTACCCGGTGGTTCTCTTGAAAATGTTCTACTAGTTCGTCACTTCTCATTCTTTTTCTTCTCCGGTGGATTCTAGTCAAACTTTGTTGATTATATCCTTTCCTCGTTTCAATACCTTCTCATACCGGTGCACCTCATAATAATTCACTTCTCGCTATTCATTTGTTCCGGAGTGCTCAAGATATCTCAGAAGATTCCTGTTTCCACTCTGCTTTCGTTCAAGATCTTTCGAGGATGTCACCTCATTCAAGCCATTTAATTCAACCGGTGCAACCTCTCTTTTAAATCATTTCAACGGTGTTTATTTTGAGTGGGCCCTAACCCACAGGTCTTTTCCCAGGATCTTACCTGACTCTTCTCTTCTCCCGGCGTTACTCTCAAATTCTTTTCCAAGTTTGACGTAAGAATGAATTTTTCATCAGTCAAATGCTTTTCTCCAAGATCTTTCAAATTCTTTTCATCGTTGGCTCAACTTTTCCATTCTTCATTCAGGTGTGCCTCAATAATTCTTGGTGGTGCTTCTCATTGTCATTCTCATCATTTGAAGACCAAAGAAGTTTTTTTGTCAATCTTGTTCTTTTGTCTTCAAGATTCATGGTTCTAGTATGAGGCCATCCTCTCATAATTGTTTTGATTGTGAAAATTCTTTTTACCTATCCGGAGTAATTCAGGAGTCTTTTAAGTTTGTTTATCCGGAGCCCACCATCTAAGATTTATCCATTCCAGTTTTCACTTATCTTTCTCCAAATCTTACCGGTGCATCATTCAAATATTCTCTATTCAGTTCGTGATCCCTTCGTTCTCATGTATCTAGTTTGTCTCAAGCACCTTCGTTCATTTGCTAATTCTTACCGGTGATTCACCCCTACTTCGATCATTTTGAATTCTTACGGTGGTCCGTTCAAGAGTTCTTTTCCTTGGTCACCATATCAATTTATTCGTTGTTTCAACCCTTCCGGTGGTTCGTTCAATACCTTCTCAAGTTTGCGCTATCTCTCTCTTAATCCTTCCAACGGGAATAAGTTGTTTGCAATCCGTTGCTTGTCATCAATTTAAATTGGTGAAGGATACGCATAACGTAATTCTTATTCTTGCTTCATCCAACTGTTTAATTCCTTATTCCGGAGGTTCATCAAAAATTCTTGGGTTCAATAGCTCATCTTTCCTTTCCCGGAGTTCCAAGCTCAAATTTATCACGAGATTCATCTAAATCGGTACAAGGATTCACCTTGTGTTTTCAACTTCTTTTTCCTTCTGTTTGAACATTCCTTTGTTTACCGGAGTTCTTCATGAAGGTTCTACATGATGGTTCATCAAGGATTTAATTCCTTCTCGAAGTTTTTCATTGAGATTCTTTTCAGAGGACCTCAAGCAATCTTCATCTTGTAATCCGGAGTGCAATTCTCTCTACCATATCATTTGAGGTGGTGTTATGTCATTCTTGATAATATGAGTTCATGTTTCATGATTCACATGTTCTTAAGAATGAGGTATTTTAAATCCATCAACCTCTCCGTTGGAGTTATCTTGTGTCATGTTTCACCTAAAGCCTTCCCTAAGGTTGTTACTATTATGGTGCTTATAAATGACCCAAGTTCTTCATTTATCCTCCCGGTGAAATAAGTTTCTCATCTCCTTGTTCATATCGATCCAATTTTTTTCGTTAGTGGCAGAATTTCACCTCAGTTTTGAGATGCTTTCCATAAGCCCACTACAAGTTTATTCGTTTCGTGTTGATAACTCAACAACTCTGTTCTAGCTTTTGTTGTAAGCGTGCTCCCTCAGGACCTTGTTTTTCTCCTCCGTTCATTCCATTCCATTCTCTCATTTCTTCTGGAGGCATTGTGATGTTGCTTTCTTCAACCCTTCTTCTTGTTCTTGTCAGGACCTTGTTCTTTTCATGCTTATTCATTTAACCGGAGTGTCGTGTTTTCATTCAAGCTCTCTCATCTTATCAAGTTTTACCTCCCTTCTCAACCGGAGTGCTGTCTGAAATCTTTCTTACCCCTTGTGCCATTCTTTCAATAGTTCCAGAGGTAATGTGTTGTTGATTTCATCAAGTATCACCCAATCTTCCCAACATCATGTTCGATTCCTTCCATTTATAGTCGGAGTGCTGTCCAAATTTACATCAGTCTTATTCCTTCTCTATCTTGTTTTAACCGGAGCGTTATCGTAATCGATCCTTGTCGTTCTTTGTACATCTCGTTTCTACTGGAGTGCTTGCATATACTTCTTGTCCATTGTAACCCTTTTCTTATGTCTTTCAACCTCAAGGTTTTTCGCAATGTTCCTTGTTCCTCTTTTCCAACAGAGTGTTTCCAACTTTGTTCATCTCCGTTGTATTCTTCTCTCGAAATGGCTTAACCTTTCCAAGGTTCTTTGGTTTCGCTCGTTTGTCAAAGGAGCAACTTAGTTTTACCTCTCATCTTCCCCTTCCTTTTCACTCCGGTGCCATTCTAGATCTCGGGACGAGATCCTCTCATAGTGGTGGAGTGTTGTAACGCCCCGAGACCGATGCTCGAGAAGACTTCCATATGTTCCGGGTTTCGCCGTGTGTTTCATTTGTGCCTGCCCTTTTATTTTTGCATTGCATCATGTCATCATGCCATCTTCTCATAAATCTTTTGCAACTCAACTAAATAAATTGCATGGATCTTCGGTCCATTTAAACCGAGGGAATTCACATGATGAGTTCTCTTTATAACATACCCTCCCAATATTAGGGAGCTATGATAAATAATCCATTCTTATGGAATCACCTAAAACACACTTGCAAAATTTCCCCATGCCTTTGTTATCTCGCTTCTTGACCTCGAACTTTGTCCGTAAATTCTTTCATCATTTTTCGGAGCTCCACCAAAAATCCGAACATTTTTGGACACTTCTCAAACCCGTCCTAGTTGAAACCATTTGAATTAAATTCAAAGGAATTTGAATTTAATCTTTCTTTCATGCCCACTCCTATTTTTCTTGGCTCAAGCTCCTTTTTATGAGTCCAAGAAAATTGGCGTCCTGCTCAAATTCTTCTCCTTTTTATCTCTACATTTCTTAACCCTCTATTTTTTTTGTTAAGCAAGGAAAATAGTCTAGGGGGGAGAGAGAGGCGGCCTGCTCTGCTGGACACTTGGGCCTCCCCCCCAGGCTGGCCCAACCATCTCCCATTCCCTCAGCCCACCAAATCCCTAGACCTAACCTAGAGCCCGATTCCTCCCTCGACACCTCTCCCCTTCCTTTGTTCCTCTCCCCTCGCGCCGCCAGGGAGCCCGACTCCCCCATCTCCCTCGCAGCCTCGCTCTCTCCCTCGATGCCCATTCAGCACCGCAGCAATGCCCTCGACCCCCTCTGCTTTCTCCTCATCACCTCGCTCGCCTCCGCCTCCTCGCCATGGCCCCTCGCAATCGCTCCTCCTCTGCCTCGCGTCGCCCTCCACCGTCAAGAGCCGACCTCGTCCAGATCGGTCGGGCCCTGCCATGGCCGTGTCTCCCTGCTGCCGAGGCCCCGACACCAAGTCCTGCCTGCGTCGTCCTGTCAAGCACCAGGACGAACGGCAGCAGTAGCTCCTCCTGCCTCGTCCACGTCGACGAAAGGCGTGCCCTGGACCTCTTTACCCTCGCCGGAGCGAGCTCGACCCCGCGCACCATCGTAGAAACTTCGTCGCCGTCAGCCGGTGCAGCAGCGCCACCGCAGCTCCGCCCCGACTTCTGCGACCAGCGCCTCCACTACCTCCCCATCGCTGCGCCTGCCTCCTCATCGTCGCCTTGTTGCTGCCGGACCCCAAGTTCTCCTTCCACCCCAATGGCGCCCAAGGTCCCATGTCGCCATGGCCTCTATTGATGTTGTGCTATTGCTCCACACACGCCCCTGTTTGCTGCTTCGACTCCCTGCCCGAGCTCCGTTTTTCATCATGAATGTGGGGTAGCTACTGAACCTCGCCATGGTTTTGTCCAACACCGCAAGTCCGACGCCAGGAGCACCTCAAGTTCGACTACATGTAACAGCAAGTACCACTACGGCCGGAGACCTCGGACTTGTCAAGTACCTCTACACACGGATACGCCAAGGTGGACTACGCTCGATGATGTGACAAGTTCCTCCACCGATGACTCGAACGGCTACAAAACATGAACCACTACCGTTGACCCGCAAAGACCCCGTGGACGTCAAGTTCCGTGTCGTTAACCCCGAACCTCTATGAAAACGTGTACAACTACTTCCACGGCCGAAGACCCGTGTACAACTACCGTCGCCGAAGGCCATCGAGTGAACGTCTACCCACATCGTGTATTTGACCAAGTTCGATAACGACCTCCGAAAAAACTCGGATTCGCCAAGTTCTACTACCGTCGCCCTCGGAAACCTTGGATTCGTCAAGTACCTCTCCAAAAATGAACGTGAACCACTACTTCCCTCGAAGACCCGTGAACGACTACTTCCACTACGAACTCGGTACGTCCCGAAAATGCACGCTTCAAAGGTATAACCACTGAGACGATGAACCGTGGAACGAATGCATGTTGGTGATGTATGAGATGCTCGTGCTTGCTCCATGCTTGAATCGTTGGTGCACGTTTCCCCTCTTTTGCCTTGTCACCGTCGTTGAACCGTGGGAACCCGGTAACCGGGATCACCCCACCATATTTTGACACGCCCCCATCACTTTTCCTTTTGCACCGGCATCTCAATCGAGTTACCGGAACCGGAATGTTGCCGTGGCACCATTTCCGTTGTCGTTGCCGTGGCACCCCTTTCATTTTCGCCATGATGACAAATGCCTCATATCTTATCATGTCAACGTTTTCATAAATACTGCATAAAACTTGCACATGTCATTCGCATCATGATAATAACATTTAAATGTTTAAAAATTTTGTTGCACCAAATTGATAATTGCATATGGGGATTTACCGGATTTATTGCTTGTTATATCCGGCCCCATTTAAATTGTT
This sequence comes from Triticum urartu, assembly GCF_003073215.2. Lineage (NCBI taxonomy): Eukaryota > Viridiplantae > Streptophyta > Magnoliopsida > Poales > Poaceae > Triticum > Triticum urartu. Next base: position 489,145,138 of record NC_053023.1, on the reverse strand, counting down.
TAGATAGTATAGTTTTGTTATGCTCCACCTCTTGCCATGTTAACCAACATTTAATATTGTTCAGTACATAAACGAGAGAGAACTAAATAATTGATGTGGTCTTCCGTCAATATGCAACTCGTTGCATATTGAGCTCCACTTAACTTGTAGTTTTGTTTGTGCCCTTTGCCATGCCATGCATTTTTAAACCGGACATGCATCATACTTGTTTGCGCATCACGCCATGTTTATGTGATGGTTGTTTACTATGTTGTTTGCTTCTTTCCGGATTGCTTCTCGCGTTAGCTTCGGTTTCATTCTGGAGTTGTGAGGATCCATTCTACTACGTCCGTTTGTCTTCTTCATGGACTCGTTCTTCTTCCTTGCGGGATTTCAGGCAAGATGATCATACCCTCGAAATCACTTCTATCTTTTCTTTGCTAGATGCTCGCTCTTTTGCTATGCTTATGCCGCGATACCTACCACTTGCTTATCATGCCTCCTATATTGTTGAGCCAAGCCTCTAACCCACCATGTCCTAGCAAACCGTTGTTTGCCTATGTTACCGCTTTGCTCAGCCCCTCTTATAGCATTGTTAGTTGCAGGTCAAGATTGGAGTTTGTTCCATGTTGGAACATGGATATTTTGTTGGGATATCACAATATCTCTTATTTAATTAATACATCTATATACTTGGTAAAGGGTGGAAGGCTCGGCCTTATGCATGGTATTTTGTTCCACTCTTGCCGCCCTAGTTTCTGTCATATCAGCGTTATGTTCCCGGATTTTGCGTTCCTTACGCGGTTGGGTTATAATGGGAACCCCTTGACAGTTCACCTTGAATAGAACTCCTCCAGCAATGCCCAACCTTGGTTTTACCATTTGCCACCTAGCCTTTTCTTTCCCTTGGGTTCTGCAGACTCAAGGGTCATCATTATTTTAACCCCCCCCCCCCCGCCGGGCCAGTGCTCCTCTGAGTGTTGGTCCAAACTAGAGCCCCTTGCAGCGCCACCTCGGGGAAACCCGAGGGCTGGTTTTAGTTGTACGGACTGCTCATCTGAGTGTGCCCTGAGAACGAGATATTTGCAGCTCCTATCGGGATTTGTCGGCACATTCGGGCGGTGTTGCTGGACTTGTTTTACCATTGTCGAGGATGTCTTGTAACCGGGATTCCGAGCCTGATCAGGTCTTCCCGCTAGAAGGAATATCCTTCGTTGACCGTGAGAGCTTGTGATGGGCTAACTTGGGACTCCCCTGCAGGGATTTGAACTTTCGAAAGCCATGCCCGCGGTTATGGGCGGATGGGAATTTGTTAATGTCCGATTGTAGAAAACCTGAAGTTGACCTTAATTAAAATGCATCAACCGCGTGTGTAACCGTGATGGTCTCTTTCCGGCAGAGTCCGGGAAGTGAATACGGTGTTGGAGTTATGCTTGACATAGGTTGTTCTAGGATCACTTCTTGATCATAGTTTCTCGACCGTGCTTTGCCTTCTCTTCTCGCTCTCATTTGCGTATGTTAGCCACCATATATGCTAGTCACTTGCTGCAGCTCCACCTCATACCTTTACCTTACCCATAAGCTTAAATAGTCTTGACCGCGAGGGTGCGAGATTGCTGAGTCCCCGTGACTCCTAGATTACTTCAAAAACCAGCTTGCACGTGCCGATGAGTCCGTGCAGATGACGCAACCAAGCTCAAGGAGGAGCTCGATGAAGATCTTGTCCTTTGTGTTGTTTTGATCTAGTTGATCAGTAGTGGAGCCCAGTTGGGGTCGATCGGGGACCTTGTCACATTTAGGGTTCTTCTTTTATTTTGGTTCCGTAGTCGGACCTTGATTGTATCTAGATGATGTAATGCTTTATTCATGTATTGTGTGAAGTGGCGATTGTAAGCCAACTATGTACCTCTTATTCCCTTATTTATTACATGGGTTGTTGTGAAGATTACCTCACTTGCGACATTGCTTTCAATGCGGTTATGCCTCTAAGTCGTGCTTCGACACGTGGGAGATATAGCCGCATCGAGGGCGTTACAGGATGGAGGAGAACATCACAAAGTTACAAGAAGCCAGATATCTGGCCGCAGATATCGCACACCGGCTGCCAGATGCAGGGCAGATCATCCCTACGCCCAAACCCCATGAGAGGGTAGTTTTTCTTACCCACTTCATCCGTGGACTGGGATTTCCTCTCCACCCGTTTGTCCGCGGGCTCATGTTCTACCACGGGCTGGATTTTCATGATCTGTTCCCTAATTTCATCCTCAACATCTCGGCGTTTATCATCGTGTGCGAGGCCTTCCTCCGCATCAGGCCCCATTTCGGCCTGTGGCTAAAGACCTTCAATGTCAAACCGAAGGTGGTGGTTGGCCAGCAAGCAGAGTGTAGAGGCACCATGGTGGGCAAAATGCCTAACGTCACCTGGCTCGAAGGCTCCTACGTGGAGACCATAAAGGGGTGGCAATCGGGGTGGTTCTACATCACCGAGCTGCGCGACACCAACTGGGTGGTGGCCCCCAAATTTCGATCCGGAATCCCCACGCGGCTCACTTCCTGGAAAGAGAAGGGCCTGTCCCGGGGTTCTTCGGTAGAGCTGACCAGACTCCAGACCTACATCAGGATTATGATGAGCAAAAAAATCAAGCTCGTCAACGTGGTCCAGGTCATGCTCTTCCGCCAGATTCTCCCGTGTCAACGACGGGCATTCAATTTGTGGGAGTTCGACCCGGCCAAGCACCAGACGCTGCGAGAGCTCTACGACACGACGCACAAGGACGTCTGGAGGGTGCTGTTCAAGGGCGCCGAGGTACCTCCTTCCCTCACCGAGGACCGTGGACTCAGCGCAAAGCGCCATGCCAATCCGGTAATTTTTGATATCTCATAGGGTATTTATTTGCCCCAGTTAAACCATGTGCGGGATCTAAGCTTCCATGTCATTAACAGGACTGGATAAAGACAACGGAGGAGCTCGATTGCCCAGCCCCCCTGCCTGAAGATCCTGCAGATGCTCTCCTAACGGAGATGCTGGCTCTGGCACCTTACGAGGTGCCGGCGAAGAAGATCAAGAAGAAGGCCACGGGGACCCAAAAGGGTCTCCGACGCAAGGTTGTATCGGACTCATCGTCCGATCACTCCGACACGCACTCCTCCCATGAAAACGAGGAGGAGGAGGAAAGTTCTCCCCCCTCCCAGCCGGGGGACAAGAAAAGGAAGACCGACCCAACCGGGGAGGCCGAAGGGTCCAAGAAGGGAAGGACCCTCCCTCTGGACTGCTCCACGACGGCCGCCTACAGCAGCGACGAGTGGCTACCCAGGGTCAAGCCCCTGGCGAAGTCGTACGTATTCGGACACCATAGTGATTCATGGTATGTTTTATTGCACTGCTTTTCCTCATGCCGAACATGATTATGCAGTCCGTCCCGAGCTCATCTCGACGTATCTTTGTCGAGCGGTTCATTGGACTCGTCGGATATGAACAGCGGTTCTCTGCCGACCGCCTCCACCCCTCGCCCTACGGACAACGCCAAGGTGTTTTCTCAAAAGGCACCGAGCCAAGGGGAGGTAGTCCTGGGGCGCCTCGAGGCGACCTTCCGGACCCTAGGCGCAAAGGGAGCAGGACTCCCATGGGCTCCAGGTTCGGCCCCCAGCCGAACACTGCACCGGAATCTTCGGTGGTTCCGGACTCTGGCGGGCGACCCCCCGTTAAGGGGGCAAGCCGCCCGTGCCGGTGTCCTCTGTCCATCCAGAGGCACCGGACAACTTGCTGGAAGCGCTTCATGGCGCTTCCATCGACGAAGAGCACCGCACTATCATGAGTGCGGTGATTGAGAAAGTTTAGTCCGCCAAAAACGGACTGACCGAAGCCTGCGCCAGCCTCCTAACAGGCTTTGAGGTAAGCAATCAAAATATAAGAAAATATTACTGCATAGATAGTATCCCCTGATGCTCTGTTCAGCATTCGAGAAGAAAGGCCGAATAGAGGATCAAATGATGACTCAGGAGTCTAATCAGAATATATCTATGTGTATGTGCAGGCTTCACTGCTGGCCGCTGCCGCACGTACTGCGGAGGTCTCTGCACTGAAGCAGGACCTAGAGCGGTCCGAGAACGAGCTCGGCCTTACCAAGAGGTAGCTTGAGGAGAGCAAAGGTAAGCAATACCTTGTCTACGCTTTTAAAAGGAAGTTCGGTTGTAAAATAATAAGATCATCATGAATTTGCCAGGGGCCATGACCGAAGTGGCGACCCTGAAGAAGGCACTGTCCGAGGCCGAAGACAAAGCGGCCAAGGAGCGCATTGAGCGGGAGAAGCAAGAAGCCCGAGTAGGCGAGGTGCAGCAAGAGCTCGAGGCTCTCACCGAAAAACACGAGTCCTTGGAGCTTGACTCTAAGACACGAGAGTCCGAGCTCGTGCAGGCGCTTGAAAGCGCCCGGAGCGCCAAGGTTGAAGCCCACAAGGCCCTCCAGGTGATTGATGCGGTGAAGAAGATAGCAGCGGGTAAGGCATTCATTATGCAAAGCAAGCATGTGGAGGAAACTTACCTTTTACGTACCCAAGTTCGGAGCTCTCCAGGAGCGTTCGCAGATCTTCCCCACAGTGTACTGGATGCGTCGGAGTTTTACCGAGCTCAGGAGGGGAGCTTGATGGAAAAGTTGTTCTGGTCTCAGTATATTGGGACCGAACACCCGATGCCCTTGAGCGACCAACTGAAGCAATTGGTCGAGCTTCACAAGGCGGCCGAACAGGCCATGAGGGGCCTTATAGTCCGGATGTGGCCTGGCGAGCCCCTGCCCGGCAGCTACTTCGGTCTGGTGAGGCGGCTTGTGGATTCTTGCCCATGGCTGGAAGTCATAAAGCGGTCCGTCTACATCGAGGGTGCATGCAGGGCTTTTTCCCAGGCGAAGGTGCACTGGGCGAAGCTGGATGCCGTGAAGCTGGTGAAGGAGGGGCCGCCGAAGGGCAAGGAGCATCGCTGCCCCGAGATGTGTTATGAGAGTGTCCTGAAGGGTTCCCACCTTGTGGCGGATGAATGTGCCAGGGATGTAATTTTGAATGAACATGCTTATGTGATCCTGTAATGTGAAATGAGTTCATCTGCACTATGCAATGCTTTTTTAATTTAAAATATTACCTTATGTGAAGCCGTTTATAAAATCTGAGAGTTGGCCAGTTGTCGGCTTCTGCCCCCATGTAACTAGTACTGGGTGTTCAGGATGAACCTGAGCACTCTTTACCCCAATTTTGGGTCCTTCAAGGGAGGTGTTCAGCGCAACGAACCAATCAATCGGACTATAAGGCTTTATCACTCTCACTTAGCCATAGAAGTCTGCAATTTTAAATTTTGGCGAAGCCCCTAGTATTCAAAAGGCCAAATTTGGGGCGCTATACACGCCTAAGCCGGGCAAGGCCGACTCCTCGCCCGAAGCGGAAAAAGTCTTTAAGGACTTGAGACCTCTCGAACAGCGACCAGTCTCTCGCCTTATCATGACAGTCAGTTTTCGGCTTTTCTCTACTGAGGTGTTTGTCTGGAAGAACTGGGACACAATCGCAGTAGTTCTCCCACCGCTACCTTAGCCGATATAGCGAATGTAAGGTACCAAAGCATGGGAGCTGGGCAAACCCAACTATTGACCCAAGACATGATTCGGAGCTGATGCATATAATGCTATAAGTTCGGTGTGCCGCACTGTCGAAAGTGTTTAGGCTACTCGCGTCGTATTATGGGGTAAACGAAAGCCCCTAGCGTACTGACCGTACCCGAATGTACGGGTGCAAATTGTCATGAATGGACGTGTAAGAAAAAAAGGATGAATAATGCAATAATAGACTAATGATATGCATTGTTATTTAAATAATAAGTCAAAGCGTATTGGTACAAGTAGTGCAATAAGCAGAAAGTAGGACTATTTGATATGTCATATCCAAGGGCAAGCTGTGTATGGATAGTAGAAAGCGGGTATATCGATTAATATTAGAGACCACCTGAGGGTTCCTGTGTACATCTTAGCTTCTTGCCGCCTTGGTTGTTCCTTCCCGTAATGTGTCTGGCAATCGTACTGCCGGAAAGGGCTTCCAAAGAGTTAGGTCCTGAAAGAGAAAAAAATGATAAAGGTATACAACCCCTAGGGCTGTTAAGCCGCATTGCGGGACATGCCCTGATCGTGCCCACGCCTATGTCCATGGTATTTTCAGTGCGTAATTATGTACGCATGGCACGGATTTCGTCGCTTGACTGGGACTGGGACGGGTGCCGAATTGCTAGGCGAGCTCTGAACATGCCATGCGATCCTTTTGCAGTTTACTCCGGACTCGCTTGAAGGTGTTCGGGGGCTGTATCGCCGAATTAGTGGTTTGCCTTAAAAGGCTGGTTTGTGCTTCTGCTTCAAGGGCCGCAGTGTGCTCTTTCGTGCGGAGCGAGCGTTCTGTGTTTCCATTTACTGTTATGACCCCCCGAGGTCCTAGCATCTTGAGCTTGAGGTATGCGTAGTGCGGTACTGCGTTGTATTTTGCAAATGATGTTCGTCCGAGCAGTGCATGATAGCCATTGCGAAACAGGACGATATCGAAGATTAACTCCTCGCTTCGGATGTTGTCTGGTGATCCGAAGACCACTTCCAGTGTGATTGAGCCCGTGCAATGGGCCTCTACACCTGGGATGACGCCCTTAAAGGTGGTTTTGGTGGGTTTGATCCTCGAGGGATCGATACCCATTTTTCACACTGTATCCTGATAGAGCAGGTTCAGGCTGCTGCCGCCGTCCATAAGGAGTCGAGTGAGGTGAAATCCGCCGATGATGGGGTCTAGGACCAGTGCGGCGGATCCTCCATGACGGATACTAGTGGGGTGGTCCCTGCGATCAAAGGTGATCGGACAAGCAGACCATGGGTTGAACTTTGGGGCGACTGGCTCCATCACATAGACGTCCCTTAGTGCATGCTTCCGCTCCCACTTGGGAATGTGGGTTGCGTATATCATGTTCACTGTCTTCACTTGTGGGGGGGAACCCCTTCTGTCCTCCCATGTTCGGCGGCCGGGGCTCCTCCTCGTCATCACTATGCAGCCCCTTGTCCTTGTTTTTGGCATTTAACTTGCCGGCCTGCTTGAACACCCAGCATTCTCTGTTGGTGTGGTTGGATGGCTTGTTGGGGGTGCTGTGGATTTGACACGAGCGATCCAGTATGCGATCCAAACTGGACGGAGTCGGAGTACTTCTTTTAAATGGCTTTTTCCGCTGACCGGATCTAGAGCCTCTGAATCCGGCATTGACTGCCGTATCCTCGGTGTTATCGCCGTTGTTGCGGCGCTTTGGTCTGTTACGACGTGGTCTGCCGTTGGCGTCCTTGGTGTCCGAAGTGCCCGGATACCTTGATGTGTTGTTGCTGCGAGCCAGCCAGCTATCCTCGCCCGCGCAAAAGCGGGTCATGAGTGTCGTGAGGGCTGCCATAGACTTTGGCTTCTCCTGGCCAAGGTGGCGGGCAAGCCACTCGTCTCGGATGTTATGCTTGAATGCCGCTAGGGCCTCTGCATCTGGACAGTCGACGATTTGGTTGTTCTTAGTCAGGAACCATGTCCAGAATTGCCTGGCCAATTCCCCTGGCTACTGAGTTATATGGCTCAAGTCATCAGCATCCGGTGGTCGCACATAAGTGCCCAGGAAGTTGTCAAGGAATGCATCTTCCAAATCCTCCCAACTGTCGATGGATTCTGCTGGCAAGCTATTCAGCCAATGCCGAGCTGGTCCTTTGAGTTTTAGTGGGAGGTACTTGATGTCATGTAGATCGTCACCACGAGCCATGTGGATGTGAAGGAGGAAATCCTCGATCCATACAGCGGGATCTGTTGTACCATCATACGATTCGATATTAACGGGTTTAAAACCCTCCGGGAATTCGTGATCCATAACTTCATCAGTGAAGCATAGGGGGTGTGCGGCGCCTCTGTGCCGAGCTATATCACGACGAAGTTCATATGAGTCTTGTCTGCTGTATTCAGCCCGGCCGGATTTACCTTTGGTGTATCCGGCGTGATGATCATCGTCCCATGTTGGCGCGCGTGCCCGTGACCCGTATATTGACCTTGCAAGTTTTGCCCTGCTGTCCAATACGTCTCGCAGGTCCCGTGTGTTGCCCCGGGCCTTGGTATTTTTGATTGAGTGGCGGTGGGGTGCAGGCTGAACTTCAGGCTGAAACGCCTTTCTGGCTCGGCCACACGGTGGCCGGTCAGCCGCATCGTACACTGGTGATGGAGGTTTCAATGCTTCCTCCACTAGGTGAGGTAGCAACCTGCGTTTTGGGTAACTCTTGGAGGGGCGCTCGAGTTCGTATTCCTCGGCCACAAGGACTTCGGTCCATCTATCTGCTAGCAAGTCTTGATCAGCTTGAAGCTGTTGTTGCTTTTTCTTCAGGCTATTTGTTGTGGCCATAAGCCGGCGCTTGAAGCGCTCCTGCTCGACGGGATCCTCAAGGATGATAAATTCTTCGTCGCCGAGGCTCACCTCATCTTCAGAGAGAGGCATATAATTTTCCTCCTCCAGTTCTCCATCTGCCGCCTGCTTTGGAGGGCTAGCTTGTTTATCCTCCCGCTCTACATCATATTGGAGGGGGTTGTGGTTGTCTTCGGCACTATCTGGAGCTTTATTATCTCCTGTGCCGGTATCACCACTTTTGCTGTGGCGGGACTTAGAGCGGCGCCGCTGACGTCGGTGCTTGGGTTGCTTCTTGGAAGGGTCATTCTCCGCTGTCTCGCCGCCATTGTCCTCTTTGGGGGTGTCTACCATGTATATATCATATGATGAGGTGGCGGTCCAGCGCCCTATGGGCGGTGGTTCCTGTTCGTCTCCTGCATCCTCGTCCATACCGTCGATGTCTTTGGAGTCGAAGTCGAGCATGTCAGTTAAATCGTCGACAGTGGCTACTAAGTGGGTGGTGGGTGGGTAGCGAATTTCTTCGTCGTCCGCATCCCATTCTAGTCGGACATAGTTTGGCCAAGGCTCCCCCGACAAGGAGAGAGACCTTAACGAATTTAGCACATCGCCGAAAGGTGAGTGCTGAGAGATATCTACGGAGGTGAACTCCATGATCGGCGCCCAGTCGGATTCGATGGGCACGATGCAGGCGGCTCGGAGTCCGTGGACGGAGACGAATCCAGTGGTTTGGCGACATGGCTCTTGTAAGGGGTGAAGTCAGTATCCGGCTCTATTGCCATTAAGAGTGCGGCCTCCATGGCGGGGTCCATCCCTCTGCTCTCGGATGGCGCAATTTGCTCCGAATTGATGGCTGGAGTAGTTGCAGATGCGATCTCCCGAATACTGTCCAACGACAGAGTTACATCATGCTCGTCCTGACTGTGCGGTGCACCTGGCATGGGATCGAAACCATTGAAGATCAAGTCTCCATGGATGTCAGCAGTGTAGTTTAAGTTTCCAAACCTGACCTGATGGCCAGGGGCGTAGCTCTCGATCTGCTCCAGATGGCCAAGCGAATTGGCCCGTAGTGCGATGCCACCGAATACGAAGATCTGTCCGGGGAGGAAAACCTCACCCTGGACCGCATCGTTACCGATGATCGAAGGATCCATCAAGCCTTACGGTGACGACACAGTGGAACTCTCAATGAAAGCACCAATGTCGGTGTCAAAACCGGCGGATCTCGGGTAGGGGGTGCCGAACTGTGCGTCTAAGGCGGATGGTAACAGGAGGCAGGGGACACGATGTTTACCCAGGTTCGGGCCCTCTTGATGGAGGTAATACCCTATGTCCTGCTTGGTTTCTCTTGATGATATGAGTATTACAAGAGTTGATCTACCACGAGATCGAAGAGGCTAAACCCTAGAAGCTAGCCTATGGTATGATTGTATGTTGTCCTACGGACTAAACCCTTCGGTTTATATAGACACCAGAGGGGGCTAGGGTTAAACAGAGTCGGTTACAAGGGAGGAGATCTACATATCCGTATTGCCTAGCTTGCCTTCCACGCCAAGGAGAGTCCCATCCGAACATGGGACAAAGTCTTCAATCTTGTATCTTCATAGTCCAACAGTCCGACCAAAGGATATAGTCCGGCTGTCCGGAGACCCCCTAATCCAGGACTCCCTCACCGAGGAAGAGAAGCGCACTGCAGAACAAGCTACCTGGGAGGCCTATGTCGCATTCGAGAGAGTCAGGCAATTGGCTCTTTGGCAGAAGGCTCGTGCGAGGGCCGTGAGGGTGGCGGAGGACGCCCATGCCGACGCCTTGAGTGCAGTCAGGCCCAAGCGCCTCATCTACGCTTGGCGGTACGTGGACCGGGTGCACGCTTCTAGAGAGGAGGAGTACTTGTTGGTGCCGGATCACCACACCAGTGAGATCGCGCTCGCCCGCTGGCAAGCCGCCAATCAGCACCTCGTGAGTTGCGAGGCTGAGGAAGAGGCGTTGTGTCGGCGCGCTGGGAAACGACCGCGCACCAGGGAACTCGTGGCGCGCCGCAAGTGCTCCTGCGAGCGCTGTGGCTTTAAGGAGGAGTATAATTTTTGTTTCGTAAGGCGATCTCATTAGTTTTGGGACGCAAATGATAAAACCCGAATGTTCAGGAATTATTAGCGTCCTTAATTAAGTATGTAAAGGGAAAGTTTGGAAACCTTGTGTATTCGTACACATTTTGCAAGTACGTGCATATAGCACAAACTTTACTATATACTATCGCACTACGTGTCTCTCTCTCTATATGCTTGCAGACTGTGCTACTCCCTCCGTCCAGGTCAATAAGTCATCTTTGGTTGTGCACCGTGACGAAGAAGGAGGGAAGACTTATACACCTAGATGGAGGGAGTACTACTATTACTTATGTACGTGCAAATGCACGTTTTAACATTACGATGCGGTTTTTGTAAAAGTAGAAAAACGACACTAGTCAAGCTTGTGAAACGATTCAATGCAAAACAAATGCAAAAATGCTCGTTTGATTGTTTACTTTTAGCTTCCTTCTTTGTGGTTATTTCTCTGTCATACTTTGTACGGAGTAACTCACTGGTTGGAAAGGCATGCAAATTCTCAAACCGCTTCCTACACCCTGTATCGAATTTTTTGCCTAACAAGTTGTGCCATGCAATTGGAATTCCAACTTGAGTACTACTACTAGTAGGAGTACCAGGGGCCAGTTCTTTTAGGCTTCTAGATTAGTAATCCCATAACTACTACCTCCGTCCTGGTTTATTGGTCCCCATTGTAATCTGTGTCAAATATTGATCATAAATTTAACTAATGAAATGTTAGTGCATGTCACATGCACTAACATTTTATCAGTTAAATCTTTGGTCAAAATTTAGCAAAAATTACAATGGTCAGGAATAAACCAGGACGGAGGTGCCTTAATGTTACTCTCCACTGTGACTAGTCTTATGGGAAAAAGCTGGGGAAGCCGCCAAAAGAACTGGCCCTAGGAGTAGTAGCTAGGGATACTAGGAGTAGTAGCTAGGGATCGAGTGTGCGAGATGAACCGGAGAAAGTAAATGCAGAGAGATGAAATGCAAAAAAGACGGAGGGATGTGATGGTTGCTTGTCCATTTATTTTACCAGGCCACTTATTAATGCGAGCGGTTGGGCTTTGTGATATGACAGCTTTACTGTCGCACCACGAGCGGGGTGAGACTCCCGTGCACTAGTACTACTACATCGGTCGTGGTTTATCCCCCATTGAATTTGACTAAAGATTTAACTGACAAAATGTTAGTGCATGTCAACAAAAACAATATCGTTTGATTCGTATTTGAACATAGTTTTCAATGATATAATTTTAGGTGACATGCATCATCATTTATCGTACTATATATAATGTTAGTTCAATTTTTGGTCATACTAATCTATAGTAAGGTGCCCGTGCGTTGCACGGAAGAGTGAAATGCATTGATCGGGGAGTTGTTTATTTTGACAAAGGATGTGGAGGTCATCTCATGTGTAACCGGTATCGATAGGTTTGTTCGGATATTATCTCATCTCTAGAGCTCACAAACATCCGAGTGAAATAGATAAAAAAGTATCTTTTGCAAACAAAAGCGTTCAACTGTTCAACCTGCATCCAAAACTCGTGAAGAAATAGCTCTTATTGTGATTTGCAGGAAATGATCTTCAAGAATTAGTTTTTGAGTATCCATTGTTATACATGTTGGCTACAGATGGCATGGCAATTTCTTATAGTCAACAGTTGGCTATACTATTTAAGTGTTAACCATGCCCTTATACACCTAGACGGAGGGATTAAATCAGGATGACTTGGAAGGGGGCAGAGGATATGTAAGAAATGATTCATCATAAGTCTTTCACCAGTACTGTAGTAAAAATTCATACATGGAAGATTCTAGACTAAACCATAAATGGATACACTTTTAGTCATGCGCGATACTCCAATAGAGCAAGATCATGCATGGAAGTCTCCACATGCTTAGACAGTGGATTACATTGAGTGAAGACTAATGATCAACATTTAACTTAGTAATGTAGATGTCCATGTGAACCTCCTTGGAGTCCCCATGCACATTGTTGGCGGTCAAATAATACCATGCGTCTTCCATGTCCACATCGGCGGGAAGGTCCCAGCTCGGCAGAGTCCAAGTCAGCTTGACGTTGCCAGTATCGCCGCCCACGTACCTCCGAGGGGTAGTAATAGTGAGCACGCACCCGTACATCGGCCTCGTGTCAGTGTCAGCGTCAGCGGCGTCGCCCCTGATGCACACTACAGAGATGTGGCGGCAGCCTGCGCGGGCCTCGCCGGTGGCCACGATCAAGAGGAAGATGTTGTCGTCCTCCTCCGAGACTAGCAGGCAGCGCTGATCCTCCAGCGACTCCTACTCCACTACTACTATACTCAAGCAAGTTAGGGCATAGTAGCAGGTACTGTAGGGAGTACCAGTACTGTGATCACTCAAGCAAGTTGTCTGACTTTGATATGACCCTACGCTATTGGTATGTGTCTCGTAAGTCAAGCGGCGTGCTGTAGTCATCATCACCTGTCCACTTCCCGCAGCACATATTCGCTTCTCCATCTTTGTCCGCTCTTCCATCCCCGCTAAGGCGCCTCCCCCCTCATCCAAAACCCAAGCACTAACAATGGAAGAACCGAGCAGCATCCGCCGAAAGAGTGGCTAGAATTCGCTCCCCACAGAGGTAATCAAGCTCATTGTTTCGCGTGTGGACAATCTCAGTACCATGACACTGGCCACGTGCTCGTCGGGGCTGTACCGTTTACTCAAAGCCCTCAGGCCAGAGCTTTTTAAGCCAGCTCCTTGCTTGCTGATGCCGCCTGATCTTCAGACACGGCGTGTCACGCAGCATAACGATCGTAGGGTGGTGAGCATCAACCCCCTTGACTGCGATCCGATCCCCATCACCCTCAACTACATTAACGGTATGTACTGGGTCGGCACGAACACGTCTTGGATGCTGCTCGTGGAGGTCTACACCCGGCGATTGATCCCGCTTCCTTCGATTAACAATGCACTGTTTTGGCACCGCGGCCCAGAATACTCGGGATCTTACAGTAGCCAACATGATACAAAGTTTGAGTTGCTCAAGGTTGTAATCTGCCAAGTGCCCACAAGATCTGCGAATTATAAAGACTTCAGGCTAATTGCGTTCTTCAACCGCGGTCTCTCCTATCTGACAGGTCACTGCAGTAAGTGGATAAATCTACACGTCCATCACAGGATCATACATCCTCCATGGTTCTCTGATGCCATTGAACACAAGGGCTTTATTTACGATGTCGACTCCTTCTATGGCTAGACGTATTGCTGGCCTACTCCAGTCATCGCTACAAACAGCTGTTACAGCAATATGTTACTTTCCTATGATATCATGATGGCTTGCTTATATTACTGTCAACATTTTCTGAAAAAATATTCATGCTCATAACATGCTGTTCTTAAGATTGACTACATCAAAGAGCCCTTTTTTTATTTGACTCCAACTTTTTTTATGTTACTTTCCTATGATATCAGGATGGCTTGCTTATATTACTGTCAACATTTACTGAAAAAATATTCATGCTCATAAGATGTTGTTCTTAAGATTAACTACATCAAGAGCCCTTTTTTATTTGACTCCAACTTTTTTTTGTGGGTTATTTGACTCCAACTTGATATGATGTTGTACGCCGCCTGGTGTCCCTACCCTTCCTAATCCTAGAACCTTTCAAAGAAAAGTGGCATGGCAGTTGCAGGTGGTTCCTGACTCGATCAGAAGATGGTGAACGATTGATGATCGTTTGCACGTACCGGACGTGTTGTTTCGCCGAATACAATCACAGTCACTGTGAGGTGTTTGAGCAGGATCCCAACTTCTCTGGGCCTTTAGGAATTTTTGACTGGAGGTTGGTAAGTAGCCTTGGTACACGCTCTCTATTTTTCGGACTGAATTATCCGATTAACCAGGAGATAACCGATAGCAAGGATCATGATGGCAGCACGGTTTCGTTCATCAAGCAAAACTGTGTGTACACAGCGTATCATGCGTCTCTGCATGCACCATACCCTCATGTGTGCCGCCATGCTCTGCAGCCCAAAGTAGGAGAGAGGGTCACAAGTATTAGACTTCGACCTGCTGGCTGGAGTTTCCCCCGTCAAGCACCCATCTGGTTCAAGTCGTCAGCCAATCTCCACAGCTTAATAAATAGTAACGTCTAATCGAGCCAGTTAGTTAGATGTGTACACTTGGTGTAGTAGGATCTTTATTTAGTTTGATGCATACACTTGTTCTTTTTTGGTAGCCCTTTTGTAATGATGGCTTATGTTTGGTTTGGAAGAGAGAGCTGCGTCTTCACTCTTCTGGCCTGCTTACTACTTCTGTTGCACCCCCAGCCCTGGGTGCTGCTGCTGCTGTTTTCAATGTACAATCAGTAGTATATTTTGTCTGTTGGTTGAATAAATGTGTTGTTAGAACGACAAACATAATGTTTTGGAAGTCGTTGCACGGTTCGATCCTTTAGTGCCCCATACCGTACGTAGCGCATACTATTTTTCATACGGAACACATTTTCCACTTGTTGATAACATGCAGCCCACTGATGAAGGCCCACTAGAGAAGCCCATAATTAACTGGAAGGGAGGCTCTCACATGAATCCAGCCCAGGTACATGGTCATGGTCCCCTAAACATAAATAAGTAAATAAATAAATAAAGCTAAATGCTCATGCACCAGTTCTTTAAATTCACGATTTAACAGGAGGATATTATTTCCTATGATAGTGTCGTTACATTCAGTCGATATTATTCTTCGGCAAAGATAGCGACCAGTCTTCTTCCTCCCAGCATTTTCTTCCTGCAACCAGTGGACCCATGCAATTCGTAGTCAACGTCGTAAATAGATCCGGTCCATTTTTATTTTTCAATAAGAATGTCCAACCCAGCCCAGCACATTGGCGGCAGCACTTTATCCTCTGCCTTGGTGCGCTCGCCGCGGCACCGCCGTCCGGCCCTGTCAACATAGTTTTTTTCGAAACGGTCCCTGTCAACATAGTGAATCGGGAGAGGACTGTAGTTGTGAGTATGACAGTACGGACCCACCAGGTCCACTCCCGAACACAAGCAAGCACCTCTTTTACTACTCAGATGAACCCCTCATTTTTTACTCTAATCCACCCTACTGATATCTGGGACCCACATCATTTTCAATGTATAGTCAATTAACGACAGAATTGCACAACTTTTTTAGTAGTAATTCGGAGGAGCAGGCTACAAACTGGGTTGTGCGGTCTCTGTGGCCCGTCTAACAACATGACCAGCCGAGCAGTTTTTTCTTTCGGAAAATAGGTAGCCCAGTATTCTTTTTGAAGAATACCCAAGCTAGGCCTATTTGTTTTCTCTGACTTACTAGGCTGCAAATCTTTCAAGACGAGGAGGGATGCATTCCGGCCTGGCTAAAGAGTATGGTCAGTGTCTTCTAAAAGTAATATCAAAAGGGGTTGAAAATTCCAAAAAATATAGCAAATGGGATATTAGTTTCTTTTTTTGTTTTTGTTCTTCACTGATATCTTATACGTATTTCATTGGATTTAACATGACATAGTACTAATTTGTTTTTAAATTTGTTTTAGTATGGCTACTAATTTTTGGATTAAGAATAGTTTGTTCCCCAGCAAAAATTTGCGAATTTTCAAAATTTGCCACATATTTAGTTAATTTTTTTAACCCTGGTACTAACCAGAAAATGGGCAGCAATTCTAAAAATGGAAAACGGGCTGCAATAAATTCCATATGAATTAGAAAATGAGTAAAAATTATAAAAATAATAGCAAATGGGCTGTACACGCCACAGATTTCGAGGCTGACTTATTTACGCAAGGCTTTGTCAGTCAACACAAGATTCTAGCAGCAGTGACTGTTGGATGTCCATCCAATGGCCGACATGCTTCTTCAATCTCTGATCTTCCTGCTCCAGCCACCTAAACTAGCGCCGGCGGGACTGCCTGCTCCCTCCTCTTGTGGCCCGCTGTGATGCCGCGCAGGCTTCCCCGGCCCACCCTACTCCCTCCGCTGGCCTGGCCACACGCAATTAACTGCCTCCTTATTACGCGAAAAAATGATTCCTCCCACTCACATCTGGGGCGCACCGGTTGGGAGGCTGACCTGTGGGCCTACTAAGTTTACGCATACACAGGACTAGTCAACTTAGTCAACAAACGATTCTAGTAGCAGTAACCGTTGGATTTGAATCGAACGGTCCTGCTGCTTCTTCAATCGCTGCTCTTCTTGCACCAGCCGCCCAAACCAACACCGGCGAGACCGCCTGCTCTTGCCTCCAGTGGCCGATTGTGCTGCCGTTGAGGCCTCATCGCCCCCTACTACTACCACCGCTAGCCAGGCCCTGCGGCGATGGCAGCCTCACACCACAGCCGAACCCATTAACCCTCGTACTCCTCTCCACGTGGGAATCCACTTCCGCATCTTCCCCGGCTCCGCGTCGTCCCCTTCCTAGGCCTCGTCGTCGTCCACATCCTTGGTGCTCTCGGCGCATCGTGGTCAATGTGGTCAACGACCGACTTCCATCGGAAGAGTACTGTACGTGGAGAGGCTGATAGCTGGGTCCACGGCCACAACCCAGTTTTTTTGTGATTTGCCAAGTAATTCTCTTTGTCAAGCCTGCTGGGCTACAAATCTTTCAAGACGGGGAGAGCTTTCATTCGGCTGGCCGAGAAAATGGCCTATCAATAATGAGAAATGGGTTATACATTTTTAGAACACATCAAACCGGCAATTAGTTTCAAATTTCCTTTTTTCATTTCAAGATTTTAAATTTCATTGATTTTTACGCGTGGACAATTTGTTGGATTTTATATTCATATATAATTATTTTTAAAATCAGTTTGAACGTGACTTGAAATTTCGAGATTAAAAACAGTTCGGACCGCACCGGAATATGCAAAATTTCGTATAATTTTTTGACCGTGGCCACAATATGGGCTGTAATGCTAACAAAAAGAATATGGGCTCCAAAAAAACCTTAAGAATTACCAAATGGGTTGTAAATTATTAGAAATAATGGCAGATGGGCTGTATGATGTTTTCCACAGATTTGAGGCTTTCCTAAAAAAAGGTTGACGCACAAGCAGTGACTGTTGGACGGAACAACCGATGGAAACGAGGACTGGCGTACTGCAGAACGGAGGAAACAGCCTTGTGTTTGACCGGCCACGTTCAAAACGGGATCCTGTTCATCGGGAGGGGTCTGGCATACCACAAAACGGAGGAAACGGACCTCCTACCATCGAAACGGGGGTCCTGTTGATCGGGAGGGGTGTGGCGTACCGCAAAACGAAGGAAACGGACTTGTGTTGGAGCGCTATGGTCGAAACGGGGGTCCTGTTCATCGGGAGGGGTGTGGCGTACCGCAAAACGGGACTCCACAGTATACTATTCATCTCCACCGTCGACCCCCTCAGCCTCCACGGGCTACTGTTCATCCAGCGTCAACCTCCTCCAGCCTCCACCTGCGACTGTTCATCCACAGGCTCCTGTTCATCCAGCCTCCACTGCATGCTACTCCTCCGGCTACTGTTCAACCAGCCCTCTCTACGGGCTCCTGTTCAACCAGCCCTCTCCACGGGCTCCTATTCAACCACCCCTCCATGGGCTACTATTCATCCAGCCCTCCACCATCTACTGTTCATCCTGCCCTCCACGGGGTGGTCCTGTTCATCCTGCCCTCCATAGGGGACCTGTTCATCCAGCCCCAACCGGCTCGATCGATCGGGGTCTTGTTCATCCAGAGGCAACACCACAGGGTCTTGTTCATCCACCCCCACCGGGAACTGTTCATCCAACCCCCCCCCCCAGTAACACTCATTGTTCATCCAGAGGCAGCATCAATCGGCTTCAGTTAGCAGCAGTAGCGAAGGAATCGCTCGATCGGGTTCAGTTAACGGCCATCGATCGATCGCTCAGGTTCAGTAACGCGTAGCCTGCAGTGCAATCGCTCGGGTTCAGTTAGAGCCCAACGCCTCGCTCGGGTTCAGTTAGAGCCCAACGCCTCGCACCCACACGTGTGCGTGTACGAGAGAAACGCGCATTGCTCGGCCCCGACCACCCATCGTAACCGGGAACACCCTGATATTTTCCTCGCCCTCGCTTCTACCACGGTTTTTTCCGTCATGGACGGCCCAAAGAATGTCATGCAGCTGCGTCTCTAGCCCGCCCAGGATGGAAAGCCCATTTTTTGTCATAATTTTTTGTCATAGAAGTAGGACCCCACCACATCTATGATGATACCGTGTTTTGTCACAATTATTGTCATAGAAGTGTCATAAGTATGACAGAAGAAAAAAATTCGTTCAGCCCAAAATGTCACGGATGTGTCTTTTTTTTGTAGTGGCAGCGGCGATCGTCGACGACACCGATAGCAGCATCTTCGTTCCTAAGCTGGTTGAGGATGGAGTCGAGGTGCCACCGGAGTGGTTCAGACTGAACCCGGAGGACGACAAAGACTCGGTCGAGGTGGTCGACTCCAGCGACGATGGGGAGACGAGGAAGGAGGGCGAGGAAGGCGAAGATGATGCGCCAGAGGTCGGAGCGGACGGTCAGCCCCAACTTGATCGTGCCTCGAACAATGAGCCGCACTCGAGCGCGCTGACTGCGGCTGGAGGCGACCAAGCGGAGACCGACCAGCCGTCCACTCCACCAACCGGCCCCACCGACTCCGCCAGCCAGCCGGACCCCTCTGCAGCTCCCTAGGCCGCCAACTTATCTTTATTTTCCCCGTTTTATCAGTCTCGACAAATTTGTTAAATTTGCACAATTCCACCCGCGGGGTGTATTTCAAACTCTGTTGAATGCTGGCCAAGGGCCTTTTGTCATGTAAATATGCTTTCTCTGAAGTTATGCTTTTGCCGAGTTCTGACTTGTCTTGTTTTCTGCCCCTTGGCCTTTTTCCTTTGCCGCCCTCCCTTGGCTGTCGTCTTGCCAGGCAACAACCGCTCTGCGGGCTGTTAGCTGGTCAAGTACTTAGCTTCTTTTGGGAGGGCAAGTACTTAGCCGACTAGAGCATTAACAAGTTAAGTAGAAACTAGTCGGCCGACTATTTCAGCAGCCGACCGATGAGGCGGGAAGCCGGCCAGAACTATATGCGTGCTTGGGGTCCTTAGCCATTATTCATGTGGACACCCTTTCCTGCATGTAACTCCTGCGCACCGGACAGTCGCTCTGTGAACTGTGGCTTCTGGCAGGAGAGGGCTTGGGTGCCAACACACTACTTGTCCGACTGCAGGAAGCACCACATAGTACAAGGCGGCAAGCCCCCGGGCCGACTGGTCGAACCCGGTGGCGGGCGGAAATAATGAAATAACACATTCATAGTCATAACATTTATCATATATAGAAAAGAGGGTAGTCCCTGAGCTCTTCTCGGGGGACCCAGAGTCTTCGTACTTAATACAAAAGGTAGCGTGGTACATACTGCATCAACTGTAAAATCTTCGAAGGAGGTTTGCATTCCACGACTGCTCTGTCTCTTTGCCGGAGTCGTCTCTCTTGCGTGCGCTAGGCTTCTGAGCATCGATCAAGCTAGTAGTAGGAGTCGTTGCCCAAAACTTTACTAACGATGAATGGGCCTTCCCAAGGTGCCGAGAGCTTGTGCTGGCCAGTTGTTCGCTGGATCAGTCGGAGCACAAGGTCTTCCTCCTAGAAAGATCTTGGCTTGACCTTCCGATTGTAGTAGCGGTGTAGACTCTGGTGGTAGATGGCGGACCGGCTGAGTGCTAACAGCCGGCCCTCCTCCAATAGATCGGTGCCGTATTCACGCGCTTCTCTTGCTTCCGCCTCGGTGTACATGGTGACGCGAGGTGAGTCGAACTCAATGTCCATTGCGATGACGGCCTTGGCACCTTAGACGAGGAAGAATGGAGTGAAGCCGGTCGACTTGTTCGGAGTGGTGCAGAGGCTCTAGAGGACGGCCGGCAGCTCATCAATCCAGCAGCCAGCCGACCGTTCCAGGGGCTCGACCAGTCGGGGTTTGACGCCGGAAAGGATGATACCATTTGCTCGCTCAACTTGGTCGTTTGACTGCGGATGGGCAACGGACGCTAGGTCCAGTCGGATGCCCTGCGTCGTGCAGAAACGGGCCAAGGCTCCCTTGGCAAATTTTGTGCCATTATCTGTGATGATGTTGTGTGGTACTTCGTACCAAGTGGTGATATCTGCAATAAAGGTCATGGTAGTCGGACCATTCAACTTCTTGATTGGCTTTGCTTCTATCCACTTAGTGAATTTGTCCTCCGCGACAAGCAGATGGGTCATGCCGCCGCGTGCTGTCTTGAATGGTCCCACCATATCCAAGCCCCAGATGGCAAAAGGCCATGTTAAGGGGATGGTCTTGAGTGCAGAGGCTGGTAGATGTTGCTTCGAGCTGAACCTCTAACACCCTTTGCAATGCTTGACCAGATCCTTGGCATCCTCCAAGGCAGTCGGCCAGAAGAAACCGTGGTGGAAAGCTTTGGCCATGAGTGACCTGGAAGCCGCTTGGTGGCTGCACTCGCCTTGGTGGATGTCTTTGAGGATTGCTTGGCCTTTCTCCGGCTCCATGCAGTGCTGGTACACACCAGTGACACTGCGCCTCACAAGTTCTCTGTTGGCAATGGTGTATGCTGTTGCCCGACGTTGCACTTGTCGGGCTGAGATCTCATCAGTCGGCAGCTCTTTGTTCACCAGAAAGTTGAGGATGGTCTGCGCCCATGAAGGTGCTGCTATTTCTTCGACTGCTAGAACTGCAACTTGCACGAGGGCGGTTGGGTTGGGAGGTGGCGGGTTGGAGGCGGCCGCCACTTACGGTGTTAATGAAGTCCCCGGGCCGACTACCGCAGCCCCTAGGCCGGACTCTGAAGTCCCCAGGCCGGGTGCGACTGATGCAGTCCCCGGGCCGACTATTGTAGTCCCTGAGCCGGATCCGACTGCTTCGGGAGGGGCCGGCACAAAGATGAATTCATATTCCGAAGAAGGCTTGATCGATGGCTTGAGCAGGCGCTGAAGGGAGACACCGGCCGGTATTGCTTGCCGGGTGGAGCTGATTCATGCCAAGGCATCTGCTTGCTCATTGTCAGCTCCTGGCACGTGAAGGAACTCACACCCCTCGAAGTATCCACTGAGTTGCTGGACAAAAAAATAGTAGCTTGCCATGTTTGCATCCTTGGTGTCCTAGTCGCCAGAAGACTGCTGGACCACCAAGTCGGAGTCGCCGTAGAACAGGATCCGGCGGATGCCGATTTCTTTCGCCAACCGGAGGCTGTGTATTAGTGCTTCATACTCGGCCACGTTGTTGGAGGCGGAAAAATGTATTTGCAACGTGTACTTGAGCTTGTCGCCTTTGGGAGAGGTGAGGATGATGCCGGCTCCCAAACCAGTGCGCATCTTTGAACCATCAAAATGCATCCGCCAATGGGTGGAGTCCGGCGCTGGCGGCAGGTACTGGGTTTCGGCCCAGTCGACGAGGAAGTCGGCCAGTGCTTGGGACTTGATGGCGGTGTGGGGCTGGTAGTAGATGGTGTAGGGGGCCAACTCGATTGCCCATTTTGCCACTCGTCCAGAAGCATCTCTGTTGCCAATGATCTTAGCAAGGGGAGCAGTGTAGACAATAGTGATTGGGTGCTCTTGAAAGTATGGCTTCAGCTTCTTGGCGGCGAAATGCACACCGTAGCACATCTTGTGATAGTGGGGGTAGTTCTGCTTGGAGGCAGACAATACTTCACTCAAGTAATACACTGGCCTCTGGACTGGTAACGCCTTGCCGTCTTCCTTGCGCTCCACAACTATGACTATGCTGACCATCCGGTTGGTGGCGGCGATGTACAGGTAAATGGGCTCTTTAGCAGTCAGAGCCGCCAGGACAAGCGGCGTGGTCAACATCTTTTTTAGCTGTAGAAAAGCGTCATCTTCCTGGTCGTTCCACTCAAAATGAGTGGTCTTCTTCATGAGCTGGTATAGGGGAAGAGCCTTCTCGCCCAGCCGACTGATGAACCGGCTGATGGATGCTAAGCAGCCGGTGAATTTCTGGACATCTCGCCGTCGGGTGGGCTTCTCCATCCTCTCGATGGCTTGGATCTTCACAGGGTTGCACTCGATGCCGCGTTCTGAGACCAGGAAGCCAAGGAGCTGGCCGACTGGTACTCCAAACACGCACTTTTCCGGCTTGAGCTTGATTTGAAATCGACGCAGATTTTCAAAGGTTTCCTTGAGGTCTTCGAGGAGTGCGTTGCGCCTCTCTGTCTTTACCACGATATCGTCTATGTAGACGTGGGCATTTCTGCCGAGTTGCTTGAGGAGGCACTTTTGCATGCAATGTTGAAAAGTGGCACCGGCATTCCTCAGGCCGAACGTCATGGTCAGGTAGCAGAAGGCTCCAAAATGGTGTGATGAATGCGGTCTTCAGATGGTTTATCGGGTTCAGCTTGATCTGGTGATACCCTGAGTAGGCATCCAAAAAACTCAACAGCTCGCATACAGCTGTGGAGTCTATCACTTGGTCTATCTGTGGCAGAGCAAACGGTTCCTTCGGGCAGGCCTTGTCAAGGCTGGTGTAATCAATGCACATGCGCCACTTGTTATTCTTCTTCGGTACTAGGACTGGGTTGGCGAGCCATTCTGGGAAGAAAACTTCCATAATGAAGCCGGCTACCAACAGACGGGCGATCTCTTCTCCAACGATTCTTCTCTTCTCCTCCGACAGTCGGCGGAGGGGTTGCTTGACTGGCTTGGCATCTTCCCTGACATGTAGCTTGTGCTCAGAGAAATCCGCCGGGACACCCGGCATGTCTTTGGGAGACCAAGCGAAGATGTCCCGATTCTCATGGAGGAAATCGACGAGCTCGCTTTCCTATTTGTTGTCAAGGTTTGCACCTATGACAGCGTACCTCTCCGGGTTCTTTGGGTCCAACATATCTTCTTTGTCTCCTTGGCCGACTTGAAGGATCCTTCGGCTTCCGACTCCTTGGGATCGTGGGGGATGTCCGGCTGCTTGTCGGCCATGGCCACAACCTGGTCAAGGAGCCGCTTTTCGGCAGCGATCACAAGGGACTCAGCTAACCGGCTGCTAGCGGCCGCACAGTCGGATGACTTCTGATAATCTCCGGAGATGGTGATGACTCCCTTGGCGCTTGGCATCTTCATCTTGAGGTAGGCATAATGTGGCACTGCCATGAACTTGGCTAAAGCAGGTCGGCCAAGTAGTGCGTGGTATGGGCTTTCCAAGTCGACCACCTCAAACCAGATGGGCTCTTGGTGGAAATGATCTTTATCCCCGAAGAGGACATCAATCTGGATCTTGCCGATTGGTGAGTGAGAAAGGCCAGGAACTATGCCGTGGAAGACAGTCCGACTGGGCAGGAGATGCTTGGGTTTGATCATCAACTTCTCCATGGTATCACGGTATAGGATGTTGATGCTGCTGCCGCCATCTATCAAGATTCGGGAGAAACGAGCAGCTCGCCTCTCCGTGGCAAAGGTGGCCTCCCACACCAAAGCGTAAGAACCCGGAGAAGGCATCACTTCCGGGTGATCAGCCTGGCTCCAACTTATCGGCCTCTCCGACCAGTGCATGAACTCTGGGGCTTCAATGGCTACATCACTCACCTCACGAGACTGTCGATGCCTGTTGTTCCTGTCATCGGTCACACTAGTGAAAACAACGTATGCTCCATGTTCTTCAAGGAATTGATCTTGAACGACGTCGACTACTGGATGGGCCGCCAGCTGCTGAGGAGGCGGAGGCGGCTGACCAGCAGGCAGCAGTGGTTGCAGCCCTTCGCCCTTGGAGATTCGAGTGAGCCAATGACACTTCCGGGTGGTGTGGTTGGACGGTTTCGCGCCGATGTGGAACTTGCAGGGAGCATCAAGAGTCTGCTCATAGGAGAAGGCGGGTAACCAGTTGGGCTTGCCGCCCTTCTGGTGCTTGGGAGGAAGTTGTCTTTCCGGTTGCCGGTCTTCGACTGCTGCCACCTGCCGGCTGGTGGAAGCCGGCATCGGGGCTTTCCGCTTGTTGTTGCTTTGCTGTTGTCGCCGACTGGTGTCACCAGCCGGGGTCCGAGGAGCTTGAGGAGCCACCTTGCCAGATGCATCAACCTGAATCTCCATCCTCATGGAGGAATCGGCCGTGGCGTACTTGTCCGCTATGATTAGCAGCTCGTTGAGGGTCGTCGGCTCGTCGCAGAGGAGTCGGTGTTTGAGCAAAGTGCCTTCTCTGCACCCGGCCGTAAAGTACTCAATGGCCTGCACCTCGTGCATGCCCTCACAAGAGTTGCGCAGCTCGGCCCAACGCGTGAGGTAGTCGCGAGTCAATTCGTTGGGGCCTTGGACGCACAAGGAGAGCTGGCGAGGCTTGGGCGGCCACTTGTACGTGCTGGTGAAGTTGCGGACGAAGGCCTCAATGAAATCCACCCAGTTGTTGATGCTGCGGGGCTTCAGGCTGTTCAGCCATGTCCGGGCGGTGCCCTGGAGCATGAGTGGAACATACTTCACGGCAACGCGCTTGTTGCCGTTTGCTATGCTGACGGATGTGGAGTAGTCAACTAGCCAATCCTCCGGCTTCACGGAGCCGGTATATTTGGGCGTATCTCTTGGGAGCGTGAACCCTTTGGGGAAGGGCTCATCTCTGATGTGGGGGCCAAAGCAAGGCGAGCCCAACGCATCTTCTTCTTCTAGCGCAAGGGTCGATTGAGACGATCGATCCGGCGGCGAGCATGATTCTCTCCGATTCCTTCTCGAGGGCCAAGCCGGCCTCCAAGCCTCGGGTGATCGACAGGCGACGGAGACACGCGCCTTTCTATGCGCTGAGGAGGCCGGTAGCCGCCTGGTCGTTCCACCGCGCGAGGGCGGCCATCTTGGTCGCGCTCGATGGTGATGTGCGCCCGGTTGCGGCTAGCAGCCGGCTCCTTGTCTCTTCGTCCGCGGTTGCCATCAGTCGGTGTCCGGGATGTCGCACCATGCTCCTGGTGGGGAGGCAAGTCGTTGTTTCACCGATTGGAGTCCTCGACGCGGCAACCGGCTTCTTGCTGCTCAGCAGCCGCATCGATGAGTCGCTGGATGCGCTCCGTCACGTGGCGACGCTCCTCGCCTTCGAGGTTGTCCAGTTCATCTGCTGCCGCTTGGGCAGCTCATATGTTCTCCATAGGCGTGGTGTAGACGGGGCGATCGGCCCCGAACATGTTGGCGATGGCCGCGCCGCGCTGCCGGACCGTACCGACGCGGCTAGGCCCGCCAGGAGCCGGCGTGCCGCCAACGGCACAGTCTATATCTCGCGCTGATAAGCCTCCGAAAGGCGTCTCGTTCTAGCTAACTTCTTGGCGCTCTCGACAAGCTAGACGCGGCGGGCTTCCAGCATCTCGGCATTGGCGTCTTCTGCGATGGGTGCAGACAGGTCTTGCAGCGTTGCCTGGAGCGGGTCCCGGGTACCATCATCGGAAACTCCATCGTGGCTGATGACGAGCACCTCCATGACGGTGATGGCGCAACTGTCGGCGCGAGGGAGAGGATCATCAACGATCACCATGTTGGCAGGGTATGCGTCGAGCGATGTTGTGTCAGAGTCGACAAGCATCGGGTCGGTGGAGCCAACCGACTCCAAGTCGGCTGCCAGTTCGTTGGCGATGTGGAGCTGGTCGAGGAGGTTGACGAGAGGGCTCTCAGGGCCATCGTTTCCCGCGTCGGATGCAGGCTCGTCAGAGAGGCGGATCTCGCCAACAAGGTCGGCGAGGCAGCTCACCGCGCAGGCAACCTCTGCGCCATGCAACGCGTCAGCGCAAACGCCATCCAGCGTGCCTGGCTGGCTATGCTCGGCAGGGAGGAAGAGGGTTCCCGTCCAAAACAGATCTCCGAACGACGGTGCACCCAGCCCCACGGTGAGCGCCAAATGTTGGGGGTTTGATGCGACATATGCCAAAGGATGGCTAATCATGATGGGGGCTAGTAAGACGTCACCGGTGCCAGGAAACGGGATGAGGCGAAGACATGCACGCCGGCGAATCTTACCCAGGTTCAGGGCTCTCCTAGGAGATAACACCCCTAGTCCTGCTCTGCGAGGTCTCCGCATGATCACTAAGGCACTAGCAAGTATAACGGTGCTCCTCGAGCTCTATGCGAGAGGTGGAAGAAGGCAGGGCTAGCTTCCTCCTCTCTTTATGTGTGTCTAGATCTAACAATGCTGGGAACCCTTTGCATGGGTGCCCTGGGGGGGTTTATATATGCCTACCCCCAGGGGTACAATGGTAATCTTGCCGGGTGTAGGACCCAATTGTTAGTGTCTTCTGTCACCGGCTCCTCCGCCGCCTGGTGGGCCCTGCCGACTGGTTTGGTACGGAGCCAACAGGACGCCTCCGCCGCTTGTGGGTTTGGCTGGCTGCTTGTTATTGTAGCCGTAATGCTAATGACGCATGCTTGGTCGGGGGGCGTGGTTACAGTCCCGCCGTCTAGTGGGAGATCACTGTAGCCGCACCATGTCTCCTCTGGTTGATGGCGCGTAGACTCCGAGGGAAAAGTGGGGCGCCTACTGGAGGCCAGCCTCCCCCTGGTCCGACTGGTCAGACGCCACCACTCTCTGGGCTCTCGCTGCCTGGTAGGGCCTGCCACCTGCAGGTCGTACCGACAGGCTGACGTGGGAACAGGGTTTCACCTGAAAGTGGCGATGTCAAGGGCGGGATGGCAACAGTGCCGCGTCATTTGGAGATCTCGGCCGGTACTGGACACTGTGGCCACGCCCCGCCCTGGATATGGGGGTGATGGTCTACGATGTAGCCTCATCCCGTCTTGTCTTCTTTATGAGGGTGCAGACTTTGAGGGCGCCGTGGGCCGCCTGCCAGGAGCCGGCCTCTCTGGAGGCCGCCTGCTGGGAGGCGGCTCGTCTTGGGGCCGCCTTATGGTACTTTGTCCGTCCTCTGGCAGCCGGCCGCTTTTGAGCCTGCGGGCCGCCAGAAGGCGGCGCTTCATCCTTGACGCTTGTTGGGCGCAGCAGGCCCAAATGTCTTGAAATGCTCAGGGACTCGGGTTAGGCTACCCATGGTCCATTACTCCGACAGAATCACTCGAACCAACAAGATTTGATTACGCATGTGCTAGATCCTCAAAACACAAAAGAGATACACGATCCAAATCCAACAAAGGACGATACAAGAGGTAACTAGTTCATCTCCGTGAGGAGTCCTAGAGGGGGTCTTCCCATGAGGGGTCTTGAATCCGCTTGGGGGATCTTCTCCGAAGAGGTTGTGGACTCCAATGGAGAAGTTACCAAGTGGATGAGCAAAGCTCTATCTCTAATATGAGCTATCACATTGCTAACTCTAACTAGGAGGAGGAGGGGTCTATATATAGTCTTAGCCACGAAGGGGTAATTGGGAGAGGATACATGGGCCGAAGCCCCGATACACTATGCGCAGACAGGGGCCGGATGTCTGAGCTAGGAGCCGGATGTCCGGCGGCTCACGAAGAGCCGGATGTCCGGGCTGGGGTGGGCCGAACAGATGCATTCCGTGATGGAGGGCCGGATTTCCGGGGACACGGGCCGGATGTCCGGCCGCTGTAGCAGCTAGCTCTTCTTCGTTCTAATTCCTTCACTTCCGTGCACACTTGGCCTTGGTCATTGGGCTTTCCATGGTCTCCTCGGGTGTACCTGAGTATGCACAAGGTCCGCGCTTGAAGTAGCACCCATGTCTTACATGCATAAAGGGAAGATTCAGAAAGGAGCGAGTTCACCTTAGGTCCCATGGTCTATGCTTGAGGTCTCAACATGTGGGCACTTGGGGCTTGGGGAGTAGTCGTAGTGTACATGGGGATGATCATAGGATGCTCTGCATCAACAAGGGATGATATGATACTAATATGATATGGTATGTATGCAATGGAAGATGTTTATCGATGATCACTAATGTGCACAAGTAACATTGCCGGCAATACTCAAATGACTAGGCTCGATAGGCAAGTGACGCAAAATGGGGTATGATAACCCACAAGTATAGGAGGACGCAACAGTTTTCGAGGGTAGAGTATTCAGCCCAAATTTATTGATTCGACACAAGTGGAGACAAAGAATATTTACAAGTATTAGCGGTTGAGTAGTCAATTCAACCACACCTGGAGATTAATTATCTGCAGCAAAGTGATCAGTAGCAAAGTAGTATGATAATTTTGATAGTAGTAGCAATAGCAATAGTAACGGTAATAGTGATAGCAATGATTTTTGTAGCAAGTGCAATAGTAACAGCAGAAGTAGTAACTTAGCAGAAACAATATAAGAGAAATTCGTAGGCATTGGATCGGTGAATTTGTTGGATGATATTCATCATATAACAATCATAACCTAGGGCAATACGGCACTGGTTCTAGTTCATAAATATGATGTAGGCATGTATTCCGTAAATAGTCATACATGCTTATGGAAAGAACTTGCATGACATCTTTTGTCCTACCCTCTAGTGGAAGTGGGGTCCTATTGGAAACTAAGGGATATTAAGGCCTCCTTTTAATAGAGAACCGGAACAAAGCATTAACACATAGTGAATACATGAACTCCTCAAACTACGGTCATCACCGGGAAGTGTCTTGACTATTGTTACTCCGGGGTTGCCGGATCATAACATGTAGTAGGTGACTATAGCTTGCAAGATCGGATCTAGAACATGGATATAATGGTGATAACACAAACTGTTCAAATCTAAAATGATGGCAACCGGTGATGACCCACAAGTATAGGGGATCTATCGTAGTCCTTTCGATAAGTAAGAGTGTCGAACCCAACGAGGAGCAGAAGGAAATGATAAGCGGTTTTCAGCAAGGTATTCTCTGCATGTACTGAAATAAGTGGTAATAGATAGTTTTGTGATAGAATAAATTGTAACGAGCAACAAGTAACAAAAGTAAATAAAGTGCAGCAAGGTGGCCCAATCCTTTTGTAGCAAAGGACAAGCCGGAACAAACTCTTATAATAGGAAAAGCGCTCCCGAGGACACATGGGAATATCGTCAAGCTAGTTTTCATCACGTTCATATGATTTGCGTTCGATACTTTCATAATTTGATATGTGGGTGGACCGGTGCTTGGGTGTTGTTCTTACTTGAACAAGCATCCCACTTATGATTAAACTCTATTGCAAGCATCCGCAACTACAACAAAAGTATTAAGGTAAACCTAACCATAGCATGAAACATGTGGATCCAAATCAGCCCCTTACGAAGCAACGCATAAACTAGGGTTTAAGCTTCTGTCACTCTAGCAACCCATCATCTACTTATTACTTCCCAATGCCTTCCTCTAGGACCAAATAATGGTGAAGTGTTATGTAGTTATGTAGCCGACGTTCACATAACACCACTAGAGGCTAGACAACATACATCTTATGAAAATATCAAACGAATATCAAATTCACATGACTACTCATAGAAAGACTTCTCCCTCGTCCTCAGGAGCGAACGTAATTACTCACAAAGCATATTCATGTTCATAATCAGAGGGGTAATAATATGCATATAGGATCTGAACATATGATCTTCCACCAAATAAACCAACTAGCATCAAGTACAAGGAGTAATCAACACTACTAGCAACCTACTAGCACCAATCCCCGACCTTGAGACAAGAACTGGATACAAGAGATGAACTAGGGTTTGGAGATGAGATGGTGCTGGTGAAGATGTTGATGGATATTGCCCTCTCCCGATGAGAGGATCATTGGTGATGACGATGGTGATGATTTCCCCCTCCCGGAGGGAAGTATCCCCGGCAGAACAGCTCTGCCGGAGCTCTAGATTGGATCCGCCAAGGTTCCGCCTCGTGGCGGCGGAGTCTCGTCCCGAAAAGTTCCCTCTTATTTTTTTCTCATCGAAAGACTTCATATAGGAGAAGATGGGCGTCGGAGAGCCACCAGGGGGCCCACAAGGTAGGGGGCGCGCCTTAGGGGGGGCGCCCCCACCCTCGTGAGCAGGGTGTGGGCCCCCTAGCCTTCATCTTTGGCGTGGATTTTTCTATATTTCTTTTAAGACATTCCGTGGAGTTTCAGGACCTTTGGAGTTGCCAATAATAGGTCTCTAATATTTGCTCCTTTTCTAGACCAGAATTCCAGCTGCCGACATTCTCCCTCCTTATGTAAACCTTGTAAAATAAGAGAGAATAGCCATAAGTATTGTGACATAAAGTGAAATAACAGTCCATAATGCGATAAATATCAATATAAAAGCATGATGCAAAATGGACGTATCAACTCCCCCAAGCTTAGAGCTCGCTTGTCCTCAAGCAAAAAGCCGATAACAATTAATATGTCCTCATGTTTAGAGGAAGAGGCGTCAATAAAAATAAAATACGGACATGAAGGCATCATGATTATTCTCATAACAGCAACATATATAGATTTTGTCATATGATTACTTATGTTCAAGTGATGATCTATTCACAATGCAAAAGTATAAATCATAAACCTTATTGGGCTCCGACAAACTATAATCTCAGTCATTGAAGCAATTGGAATTTATCATAACATCGGAAAGAGTCTATGTCAGAGCTAAAAAGCAAGTCCACATACTCAACTATCATTTAGTCCTCCATAATTGCTAACACTCACGCGATACTTGTGGTTACGGAGTTTTAATCGGACACAGAGAAAGATAGGGGCTTATAGTTTTGCCCCACAACCTTTTACCTCAAAGGTAATGTCAACAATAATGGTTCATGCTCCCCTACATCCAATTAGATATATATATCATGTTCTTTCCAACATGGTGAGCTTGCCAAAGGATAAAATGAAAAAGAAAAGGTGAAGATCACCATGACTCTTACATAAGGTAGAAGATAATAATAAAGGATAGGCCCTTCGCAGAGGGAAGCAGAGGTTGCCATGCGCTTTTATGGTTGGATGCACAAAATCTCAATGCGAAAGAACGTCACTTTATATTGCCCCTTGTGATATGAACCTTTATTATGCAGTCCATCGCTTTTATTACTTCCACATCACAAGATCGTATAAAGCTTATTTCTCCCACACCAATCAATCATACATATTTAGAGCAATTTTTATTGCTTTGCACCGATGACAACTTACTTGAAGGATCTTACTCAATCCATAGGTAGATATGGTGGACTCTCATGGCAAAACTGGTTTAAGGATATTTGGAAGCACAAGTAGTATTTCTACTTGGTGCTGAGAATTTGGCTAGCATGAGGGGGAAAGGCAAGCTCAACAAGTTAGAGGATCCATGACAACATACTTTATCTCAGATATAAGAAATACATAACTCATTACGTTGTCTTCCTTGTCCAACATCAACTCTTTAGCATGTCATATTTTAATGAGTGCTCCCAATCATAAAAGATGTCAATGATAATATATCTATATGTGAAAACTTCTCTTTCCTTATTACTTCCTATTAATTGCAACAATGACCAAAGCTATGTCTGCCAACTCCCAACAACTTTTAATCATCATACTCTTTCTATGTGAAGTCATTACTCTCAATAAGATCAATATGAACTTTTTGTTTCTTTTTATTCTTTTCTATTTTCTTTTATTCACCCAAGATCATGGAAAAATAATCAAGCCCTTGACTCAACACTAATCTTTATTATACATAGCTCACGGACTCGATTACATAGAGAGATCATAAAGCAAAACTCAAAACTAGATCATGCCATAAACTTTATTCTACTAGATCAAGATACTACTAATAAGATCGAACTAAGAAAAACGGTAAAGATAGGAGTTGTGATTGTGATACGATACCGGGGCACCTCCCCCAAGCTTGGCAATTCCAAGGGGAGTGCCCATACCCATGTGATTATATCTCCTTGGTTGGTGAAGAAGGTGGATGTGTTGTTGAAGATGCGGGCTTGTCATCCATCTTCCAAGGCATAGGTTCACCATCATAGAAGGATGATCGAGTCTCCGGAATCCTCGAATCTGTAGCCAAACACATTCTTTTGAATCTATATTCATACTCACAGTTTTGGTTTTGCAGGTCATAGATTTGGGCTTGGAGGTGCTCGATCTTCTCATATAGCTTGAAGATGGCCTCCTCGGTGTTCTTGGCATCAGGCTTGTAGTTGTTAGTGAACTCAGCGAGCATCGTGTGGCTAGCGTTGATTCCACGCTCTACCATCCCCTGGCACTTGAAAATTTGTTGCTCCATTGCTTCGAGCCTCGTCTCCACACTTCCGGTTCCCTTTGGTCCCTCAACATTGCGGATGTGCAACAACCCATCACGCATCTCAATGGTTTGAGGGTGTCGTAGCACCTCCGCGAGGTAAGGGTTGATGACCTTCTCAAAGAACTTGTCCTTGGAAGCACTTGGGGATGTCATGATAATCAAGATCTGTCAGAAAAACAGCTCGAAACAAAGACAGGAGATTTTTGCGTGATACGGGAGTCAAAACCCCCGGGAGATTATATAATGAATTTTTACCGACCAAAATACGTAACGTGCAAGAAAACGGAGTCCGGAAAGCACACGAGGTGCTCACGAGGTAGGGGGCGCGCCCAAGGGGTAGGGTCGTGGGGCCCTCGTGTCCTTCCCGGACTGCTACTTATTTTTCTATTTTTCTAAATATTCCAAAACGGAGAAATATTGCCTTAAAAATTGTTTTGGAGTCGGTTTACTTACCGTACCACATACCTATCCCTTTTCGGAGTCTGAAACGTTCCGGAAAGTGTCCCTTATGTATTCCTCCGATGTTACGGTTTCAATAATATTGGTTTCAACATTTATGGGATTACCTGAGATATAATGTTTAATTCTTTGACCGTTTACCACCTTCGGATTTGTGCCCTCGAAGTTGTTGATCTTTATGGCACCGGAACGATAGACCTCTTCGATAACATAGGGGCCTTCCCATTTAGAGAGAAGTTTTCCTGCAAAAAATCTTAAACGAGAGTTGTATAGCAATACATAATCACCTACATTAAACTCACGCTTTTGTATCCTTTTGTCATGCCATCTTTTAACTTTTTCTTTAAACAACTTGGCATTTTCATATGCTTGGGTTCTCCATTCATCAAGTGAGCTAATATCAAATAACCTCTTCTCAGCGGCAAGTTTAAAATCATAGTTAAGCTCTTTAATAGCCCAATATGCCTTATGTTCTAGTTCGAGAGGTAAGTAACATGCTTTTCCATAAACCATTTTATACGGAGACATACCCATAAGATTTTTGTATGCAGTTCTATAAGCCCATAACGCATCATCAAGTTTCTTAGACCAATTCTTTCTAGACCTATTAACAGTCTTTTGCAAAATTAATTTGATCTCTCTATTGCTCAACTCTACTTGACCACTAGACTGTGGGTGAAAAGGAGATGCAATTCTATGATTAACATCATATTTAGCAAGCATTTTACGGAAAGCACCATGAATAAAGTGTGAACCACCATCAGTCATTAAATATCTAGGGACTCCAAACCTCGGGAAAATAAGTTCCTTAAGCATTTTAATAGAAGTGTTATGATCAGCACTACTAGTTGGAATAGCCTCTACCCACTTAGTAACGTAATCAACAGCAACTAGAATATGTGTGTATCCATTAGAGGCAGGAAAAGGTCCCATATAATCAAAGCCCCAAACATCAAATGGTTCAATTACAAGAGAATAATTCATAGGAATTTCTTGACATCTACTAATATTAACAATTCTTTGACATTCATCACAAGACAAGACAAACTTATGGGAATCCTTGAAGAGAGTAGGCCAATAAAAACCAGATTGCAATACCTTATGTGCAGTCCTATCTCCAGCATGGTGTCGTAATGACACTTGCGTAGGATCTGTTCCTGTTCATGCTCAGGTATACAACGTCTAATAACACCATCTACTCCTTCCTTATAAAGATGTGGGTCATCCCAAAAGTAATGTCTTAAATCATAGAAAAACTTTTTCTTTTGCTGGTATGTGAAGCTAGGTGGTATAAATTTAGCAACAATATAATTAGCATAATCATCATACCATGGAGTACTACGAGAAGTACTTATAACATTTAATTGTTCATCAGGAAAGTTATCATTAATAGGTAGTGGGTCATCAAGAATATTTTCTAACCTTGATAGGTTGCCTGCAACGGGGTTCTCAGCTCCCTTTCTATCAACAATATGCAAATCAAATTCTTGTAGCAAGAGAACCCATCTAATAAGTCTAGGTTTAGCATCTTTCTTTTCCATAAGATATTTAATAGCAGCATGATCGGTTTGGATAGTTACTTTAGAATCAACAATATAAGATCTGAACTTATCACAAGCAAATACAACTGCTAAAAGCTCTTTTTCAGTAGTAGCATAATTTCTTTGAGCATTGTCTAGAGTCTAACTAGCATAATGAATAACATTTAATTTCTTATCAACTCTTTGCCCTAGAACAGCACCTACAGCATAATCACTAGCATCACACATAATTTCAAAGGGTAAATTTCAATCAGGTGGCTGAACAACTAGTGCAGAGACTAATGCTTTCTTAAGTATTTCAAATGCTTATACACAATCATCATCAAAGACAAATGGTATATCTTTTTGTAATAAATTAGTCAGAGGCCGAGAAATTTTTGAGAAGTCCTTAATGAACCTCATGTAAAATCCGGTGTGACCAAGGAAACTTCTTATACCTTTGATGTCCTTGGGACATGGCATCTTTTCAATAGCATCAACCTTGGCTTTATCAACTTCAATACCTCTTTCAGAAACTTTGTGCCCCAAGACAATACCTTCATTAACCATAAAGTGACACTTTTCCCAATTCAAGACAAGATTAGTTTCTTCACATATCTGCAAAACTCAATCAAGATTGCTCAAGCAATCATCAAAAGAGGAACCATAGACGGAAAAGTCGTCCATGAAAACCTCACAAATCTTTTCACAAAAGTCAGAGAATATAGCCATCATGCATCTTTGAAAGGTAGCAGGTGCATTACATAAACCAAAAGGCATACGTCTATAAGCAAAAGTACCAAAAGGGCATGTAAAAGTAGTCTTTGATTAATCTCTAGCCGACATAGGTATTTGAGAGAAACTAGAATAACCATCTAGAAAGCAATAGTGTGTATGTTTGCATAATCTTTCTAGCATTTGATCAATAAAAGGTAAGGGGTAATGATCTTTCTTAGTAGCTTTATTTAATTTGCGGAAATCAATTACCATCATATAACCTATGATAATTCTTTGTGGAATCAATTCATCTTTATCATTAGGAACAACAGTAATACCTCCCTTCTTAGGGACACAATGGACAGGACTTACCCACTCACTATCAGCAACGGGATAGATTATACCTGCCTCGAGAGGCTTTAGTATTTCTTTTCTTACCACTTCTTTCATTTTAGGATTCAGACGTCGTTGAGTATCTTGAACTGGTTTGGCATCTGCTTCCAAATTTATTTTATGTTGACATAGAGTGGGACTAATGCCCTTAAGATCATCAAGAGTATATCCAATAGCAGCACGATGCTTCTTTAGAGTTTTCAATAATCTTTCTTCTTCATGCTCTGAAAGGTTAGCACTAATAATAACAGGATATATCTTATTTTCATCAAGATAAGCATCTTTAAGATTATCAGGCAAAGGTTTAAGCTCAAACACGGGATCACCTTTGGGTGGAGGAGGATCCCCTAAGATTTCAACAGGCAAGTTGTGATGCAGAATAGGTTCTTGTTTAAAGAATACTTCATCTATTTCCCTTCTTTCATTCATGAACATATCATTTTCATGGTCTAGCATATAGTGTTCTAAAGGAACACTAGGAGGTATGGCAATAGAAGCAAGACCAATAATTTCATCCTTACTAGGTAATTCTTCCTCACGATGTTGTTTACTAAATTTAGAGAAATTAAACTCATGAACCATATCATCCAAGCCAACAGTAACAACATTCTTAGTGCAAACTATGGTAGCATTGACAGTATTTAAGAAGGGTCTACCAAATATAATGGGACAAAAGATATCTTGTGGAGAAGTAAGAACAAGAAAATCAGCAGGATATTTAGTTTTCCCACACAAGACTTCAACATCTCTAACAATTCCAATTGGTGAAATAGTATCTCTATTGGCAAGTTTAATTGTGACATCAATATCTTCTAACTCAACAGGCGCAATTTCATTTTTAATTTCTTTGTATAAGTCATGAGGTATAACACTAGCACTAGCACCCATATCACATAAGCCATGATAACAATGATCTCCTATTTTAACAGAAATAACAGGCACGCCTACCACAGGCCTATGTTTATCTTTATCACAAGGTTTAGCAATTCTAGTAGTTTCACCTTCGAACTGAATAACATGCCCACCTATATTATCAGACAAGAGATATTTAACAATAGCAATATTAGGTTCTACTTTAACTTGCTCAGGAGGTGTATAAGTTATAATATTGCTTTTACGAACAACAGTCGAAGCTTTAGCATGATCCTTTATTCTAACAGGGAAAGGTGGTTTCTCAATATAAGAAGTAGGAACAATAGGATCATTATAAGTGACAGTCTTTTCTTCAACTTTAATAGGCGCAGCTACTTTTACTTCTATGGGAGGATGATATTTAAACCACTTCTCCTTAGGGAGATCAACATAAGTAGAAAAGATTCACAAAAAGAAGCTACTATCTGAGAGTCAAGTCCATATTTAGTGCTAAACTTACGGAAAATATCGGTATCCATAAAAGATTTAACACAATCAAACTTAGGTGTCATACCTGACTCCTTACCTTCATCGAGGTCCCAATCTTTAGAGTTGCGTTTAATTCTATCCAATAAATTCCATCTGAATTCAATAGTCTTCATCATAAAAGAGCCAGCACAGGAAGTATCGAGCATGGTGCGATTGTTTTCAGAAAGCCGAGCATAAAAACTTTGCATAATTATTTCTCTTGAGAGCTGATGGTTGGGGCATGAATATAACATTGATTTAAGCCTCCCCCAAGCTTGAGTGATCCTTTCTCCTTCGCGAGGCCAGAAATTATATATATAATTGCGATCATGATGAACAAGATGCATAGGGTAATACTTTGATGAAATTCTAGCTTCAATCTTTTATTGTCCCATGATCTCATATCATCACATAGCCTATACCATATCAATGCGTCTCCCTTCAAAGATAAAGGGAAGACCTTCTTCTTAGCAACATCATCGGGTATACCTGCAAGCTTAAATAATCCACAAACTTCATCCACATATATTAAGTGCTCATCAGGATGCTTTGTTCCATCTCTTGTAAAAGGGTTAGCTGGCAGTTTTTCTATCATACCCGAAGGATACTCATAAGGAATTTCATTTTCAATAGGTTCAGTAGGTTGAGGAGCAACTCTTTGCTCTACTGGATGGGGTGAAGATACCCCGAACAAGCCCCTCAGAGAATTACTTTCCATAGTAACAAGTGACAGTAAATTTCAGCACACTATTTAAATGTTTCCTTACCAAATTCCACCTACCAAAGGCGCTACACTCCCCGGCAACGGTGCCAGAAAAGAGTCTTGATGGCCCACAAGTATAGGGGATCTATCGTAGTACTTTCGATAAGTAAGAGTGTCGAACCCAACAAGGAGTAGAAGGCAATGATAAGTGGTTTTCAGCAAGGTATTCTTTGCAAGTACTGAAATAAGTGGTAACAGATAGTTTTGTGATAGGACAAATTGTAACGAGCAACAAGTAACAAAAGTAAATAAAGTGCAGCAAGGTGGCCCAATCCTTTCGTAGCAAAGGACAAGCCGGAGCAAACTCTTATAATAGGAAAAGCGCTCCTGAGGACACATGGGAATATCGTCAAGCCAGTTTTAATCATGTTCATATGATTCGCGTTCGATACTTTGATAATTTGATATGTGGGTGGACCGGTGCTTGGGTGCTGTTCTTACTTGAGCAAGCATCCCAATTATGATTAACCTCTATTGCAAGCATCCGCAACTACAACAAAAGTATTAAGGTAAACCTAACCATAGCATGAAACATGTGGATCCAAATCAGCCCCTTACGAAGCAATGCATAAACTAGGGTTTAAGCTTCTGTCACTCTAGAAACCCATCATCTACTTATTACTTCCCAATGCCTTCCTCTAGGCCCAAATAATGGTGAAGTGTTATGTAGTCGACGTTCACATAACACCACTAGAGGCTAGACAACATACATCTTATGAAAATATCAAACGAATACCAAATTCACATGACTACTCATAGCAAGACTTCTCCCTCGTCCTCA
The DNA here is from genome assembly GCF_003073215.2 of Triticum urartu. Classification (NCBI taxonomy): domain Eukaryota; kingdom Viridiplantae; phylum Streptophyta; class Magnoliopsida; order Poales; family Poaceae; genus Triticum; species Triticum urartu. Next base: position 489,106,523 of record NC_053023.1, on the reverse strand, counting down.
GGAACAAACATAATTACTCACAAAGCATATCAGAGGGGTAATATTATGCAAATAGGATCTGAACATATGATCTTCCACCAAATAAACCAACTAGCATCAACTAAAAGGAGTAATCAACACTACTAGCAACCTACTAGCACCAATCCCGGACCTTGAGACAAGAATTGGATACAAGAGATGAACTAGGGTTTGGAGATGAGATGGTGCTGGTGAAGATGCTGATGGAGATTTCCCTCTCCCGATGAGAGGAGCGTTGGTGATGACGATGGTGATGATTTCCCCCTCCCGGAGGGAAGTATCCCCGGCAGAACAGCTCTGCCGGAGCTCTAGATTGGATCCGCCAAGGTTCCGCCTCGTGGCGGCGGAGTCTCGTCCCAAAAAGTTCCCTCTTATTTTTTTTCTCATCAAAAGACTTCGTATAGGAGAAGATGGGCGTCGGAGAGCCACCAGGGGGCCCACGAGGTTGGGGGCGCGCCCTGGGGGGGGGCGTCCCCCACCCTCGTGAGCAGGGTGTGGGCCCCCTGGCCTTCATCTTTGGCGTGGATTTTTCTTTATTTTTTTTAAGACGTTCCATGGATTTTCAGGACTTTTGGAGTTGCGCAGAATAGGTCTCTAATATTTTCTCCTTTTCTAGACCAGAATTCCAGCTGCCGGCATTCTCCCTCCTTATGCAAACCTTGTAAAATAAGAGAGAATAGCCATAAGTACTATGACATAAAGTGAAATAACAGTCCATAATGCGATAAATATCGATATAAAAGCATGATGCAAAATGGATGTATCAACCGGGGCCCAAAGTGACAAGCATTAGGCATGGAAAAGTCATAGCAACGTCAATCTCAGAACATAATGGATACTAGGGATCAAGCTCCTAACAAAACTAACTCGATTACATGATGAATCTCATCCAACTCCTCACCGACCAGCGAGCCTGCGAAGGAATTACTCACTCCGAGCGGGGAGCATCATGGAATTGGTGATGGAGAAGGGTTGGTGATGATGAAGATCGAAGATCCCCCTCTCTCGAGCCCCAAACGGACTCCAGATCTGACCTCCCGATGAAGGACAGGAGGTGGTGACGGCTCCGTCTCATGAAACGCAATAATTCTTTCTCCCTGATATTTTTTTCTGGAAATATGTGATTTTATAGTATCAGAGGTTGGAGTCTGCGGGGCCATCGGGTGGGGACAACCCACCTAGGCGCACCAGGAGGGGAAGTGTGCCCTGGTGGGTTGTGCCGACCCAGGTGCCCCCCCTCCAGTGGTTCTTGGCTCCAGAAATTATCTTTATTTGTATAAAAATTCCTCGCAAAGTTTCGTTCCAATCCGAGAACTTTTATTTCTACACAAAACAATACCATGGTAGTTCTGCTAAAAACATTGTCAGTCTAGGTTAGTTTCATTCAAATCATGCAAATTAGGGTCCAAAACAAGGGGAAACGCGTTAGGAAAAGTGGATACGACGGAGACATATCAACTCCCCCAAGCTTAAACCTTTGCTTGTCCTCAAGCAATTCAGTTGATAAACTGAAAGTGAAAAAGAAAAACTTTTACGAACTTTTTTGCTCTGGTTTACATAAATAAGCTTAAACAGCACCCAGATTTTCAGCCAAGATTATAACTAACCATGTAGACAATAACTCTTAAAAATTATATTAACTCATATCAATGACATAATCAGCTAGTGAGAAATAATAAGATATCTCAAACAACAACACGTTGTCAAAACAACCATGATATAATATGATAATAGTGTTATCTCGCTAGCCCTTTCTGAGACCGCAAAACATAAATGCAGACCACCTCCAAAGTTCAAGCAGCGACTAAACATTGTAATTCATGGTAGAAAAGATCTAGTCATGATGCACCCAACATTAGCTACACATAATGCATGAGGATGACAATAGCTCTCTTAGGTTCTGGCGCTTATGTGAGAAGGTGATGACACAACATAAAAGTAAATAGATAGTCCCTCTGCAGAGGGGAAGCAATGATTTGTAGCAGTGCCAGAGCTCAAGTTTTTTAAACAGAGGTAAATGAATTTTCTTGAGAAATGCACCCTTCTTGTTTACTTCACGACCATTAGTTGTCGGTATCTTCCATGCTAAACACATTAGTGGCGGTTCCCAAGCGATAAAAGTAAAGGTTTACTCCCCCTCCACCAACAATCACACTCCACGGCTTGTCCGAAACAATGGGTGCCGTCCATACCAACAACAGTCCTGGGGGAGTTTTGTTTAATTATTTGCAATTTGAGTTCAGGACTAGGAATCCCTATTACCGCCCATCTCGTGCAAGGACGAGTGAATAAACACTCATCATGAGAATAACCCACTTAGCCTGTAAGATACTGACTACATCCTGTCGCTCTATGAACAATCCAGGCACACAAAAAGGATATTTATTTGAAGTTTTTAGAGGTGGCACATGCAAATTTACTTAGGACGGCATGGTAATACCGCATATAGGTAGGTATGGTGGACTCATCTGGAATAACTTGGGTTTCAGGGTTTTGATGCATAAGCAGAAATCTCGCTTAGTACAGGTGAAGGCTAGCAAATAGGTTGAGAAGCGGCCAGCTAGAGAGCGAAAACGGTCATGAACATGCATTATGCATAAGTAACATTGGATACTAGTATGATTAGGATATGAACACCATGAACATAAATATCATAGAGGCTATGTTAGTTTTGATTCAACTATAGGCATGAACATGTGCCAAGTCAAGCCACTCGAACATTCAGAGGAGGATACCATATCATCATACTTCATCATAATCATTTTAACACAACGTTGACATCCACGATAAATCATTATCCACTCCTAGCTACTTAAGCATGGCATGAAAAACTAATTGTCTATGCAAACATGTTTGATCATGATAGGTTGAATCATGGATACTAGGTTAAACATATTTCCAAAAATAGAACAAGTAGAGTTCATACCCGTTTCTTTCTGCCACGGCCAGTTCATCAAAAATCTTCATTATTGCCTTGCACTTGCACGACCAAACGATATGAAAATAATAATAGTGCAAGAGTGTCGTGGACTAAGCTGGAATTTGCAAACATTTTATTCAAATGGAGAAGGCAAGGTAATATGGTCTCTTTGTTAGATCAACAATAATGCATATGAGAGACACTCAACATTTTCATCGTTGTCTTCTCCTCGGTATGACTCGGGAAAAAATGGAAAATAAATTCAGAGAAACACACTGAAATATTTTAAGTGCACCTAGTGCCCCTTAGTGGTTTTGGTGTATTGAAGACTTATAGGTTAAGGGACTGATGTGTTTGTGAGTGTACACATGTCTATAAGTCTATGAGGAGTTTGATATTTACAGAGAAAGTCGACCCCTAAAAATGAAGTTCTTCGATTGAAGACTTTGGATGTCTGAAGACTTTGAAAGTGAAGAAATTGGTGTGACCGTGAAGACTTGGTATTCATTCAAGGAACATGAATCGTGAAGACTTTTGTTTTCGTAGTTTCTCTTTTCTATTTATTGAGTCATAGGAAACACCGTACTGTTAAAGGGAGTCGAGGAAATACTAAGGAAAAGTTTCCAAGTGATGCTCAACTCAAAATCCTAAACCTGCTAATCCCTTCCAGTGAAGCCATTGGAAATCTCATACAGTTCAGTCAATTTCTTCAGTGACAGAGACAAAGTTCTTCTAGTCTCTGAGGAATTTGTTCTGTCTGAGGAGTTAGGAATTCACCAGTGCGGATTGCCTACAAGTGAGTAACATGATAGGCCTGAGGAATTTGATAGTCAAATTTCTGACCGTTGCTGTCCTATGCGCCAGCTGTCCCAAAATATCTTCCCACCTAACGGTCATATCATTGAAGGGCATTTATGTCTTATCATGTCGGGCTGCTCCCTAGGCTATAAATAGCCACCCCCTACAACCACTAGCTGGTTGGCTGCTCCGACAGAAACTGACACTTGTCATTTGAGAGCATCCCATCCTCTGAGGACTTTGAGCGAAAATCATCAAGTGAGGGAAACCCAAACCCAAACACCTACAAACCCAAAGTGATTGAGCATCACTAAAGAGATTGATCCTGCATGGATCCGACGCTTGTTACCTTTGAAGACTGTGCATCTTCCAGACGGTTAGGCGTCATGGTCTAGAGCATCCAAGAGGAAATTTTGGATTGTCGAGTGACCGAGTTGGTGAAGGTTTGGAAGTCACCTAAAGACTTACCACGAGTGATTGGGCCAGGTCTGTGTGACCTTATCTCAAAGGGAATACGGTGAGGACTAAGTGTCCTGAAATGCATGTTCAGGATTGGGTGTCCGGGACTATGTGTCCTCAGGTTTGAATACCTAGCCGCCCTAACCAGACGTACACCAATCACAATGGTTGGAACTGGTCTACCAAATCATTGTCTTCACCGAGATAACTGGTTCTATTTCCTCAACCCTTCTATTTCCTCAACTCTTTCATTTCCTCATAACTGTGTTGAGTGCTTGTTCGTATCTATGTTTGAAGACTTTGACTGAAGACTTTCTCAATTTCCTCAGTTCAATTTCTTGAGTCTGGTTGTCTTCATTCTGTTTATCCTGTGTTTACGCTTTCTGTGCTCTGTGCTTGTTTTCATTTCATCATGATGGCCATGCTTATGGTCTGTTATGTTTGCATCTGACTACTTATTCCGCTGCTAGTAATTCTTCTCTTAGGAATTTCCTCACCCTGAAATTCCTCAGTGAAGAATTCATAAAAATCGCCTATTGACCCCCCTCTAGTCGACTTAACGCACTTTCAATTGGTAACAGAGCTAGGTACTCCCTTGTTCTATGTGATTTTGGTTTAACTGCCTGGAGTTTTAGTTATGTCGACTGCAGGTATGATCAAGGTTTCTTCTGGGTGTCCTACCTTCGATGGGATGGACTACCCCTACTGGAAGAATAAGATGCGCCTGCATCTTGAGGCAGTTGACAACGATCTCTGGTACGTTGTGGAAAATGGCGTTCCCTCTGTCACTCTTACCATCAACGCTGCTGATGTGAAGAGATTCGAGCAACTTGAATCTCAAACGAAGAACATCATATGTGGCCATCTGAGCAAAGGGCAGTATGGCAGAGTGAGTGCTTTGGAGACAGCAAAGCTTATCTGGGACAGGCTGTCCAAGGTCAATGAAGGAGTCTCAACACAGCGTGACTCTCGAGTTGACGTTCTTCGCAATCTCTTCAACTGCTTCAAAAGACTCGGCAATGAAAATGTTCAGCAAACCTTCGATCGCCTCACTAACATCTCAAATGAGCTTCAAGCACTTGGTGCCACTGACATCACGAACCATGAGGTGGTGAAGAAATTGCTGAGATCGCTTGATTCCTCATTTGGTACTCTGGCACTGATGATACAAGAACACGGAGACTATAAGTCACTTGATCCCGCTGATTTCCTCGAGAGGCTAAACACTCATGAGTTCCAGCTTGCTGAGAAGAGAGATCTCTATGGACCAAGCTAGGGCAGATCTCGAGCTCTAAAGGCCAAGGCAGTGTGTGAATCTGAAGGTGAAGATTCTCGTAGCAGCCTTGGTGATCCCGAAGAACTGAGCCAAGAGCTAGCAATGCTTGTGAGGAAATTCCATAAGTTCTCAAGACGTGGTCATTTTGTAAAATCCTCAAGAAGTGATGACTTAAGATCAGATTCCTCATCCTGTGATTACAAGAAGAGACTCTGTCACAAATGCAAGAAACCCGATCACTGCATTCAAGATTGTCCTAAGTGGGAAAAGGAATCAAAGAAGAAGAAGTACAAGGACTATAGTTCTGATGATTCAAAGAAGAAGAAGAAATCTTCAAAGTCCTCTTCATCAAAACCTTCAAGGTCTTCATCTCACAAGAAGAGCAGCTCCAAGAAGGCTCGGGCATTCATTGGCAAGGAAATGGACTCTGAGGCTGAATCTGAGGAAAATGAGGAAGAGGAGGAATCTGAGGAGTCAGACTCTGGTGTGGCGAGCCTAGCACTCGCTACCGCATTCTTCGGCAAGTCCATCTTCAACTCTGAGGAAAAGGACCTCCCCAACACCACTGACGACGACGATGATGACTACGCTCCCACCTATTGCTTCATGGCAAAAGGTGCAAAGGTACTCAAATATCCCTCCTCTAAATCAAGTGAGGATGAATCTGATGAAAATATCAAGCCTAGTTATTCTAAACTTGCTAAGATTGCTGTGAAACAACAAAAGGCTCTTTAAAAGGTTCAAAATATGCTAGACAAAAGCTATGATATGTTGGGTGATGAAATGGATCGCACTAAAACTTTGACTAAAAATCTTCAGAGACTTCAGACTAAGTTTGATAACCTTCAGAGTCATCATAACACTCTCTTATCTGATCATGAGAAGCTCTCTTCTGATTTTCTTCAAAGAAAGCAAGATCTTGAACAGTTGAGAGTGAGTTATGAAGATCTTCAAAAGGAGCGTGGTTCTTTACTTGCTCAACAAATCAGCGCTACTCAGGAAGAATTTATTCCTCCATGTTTGAAATGCATTGAACGTCAATCTGCTAATTCTTCACCTGAATGTTCAAATGCTCCTATTGCTGCAAATTCTTCACCTGTCTCTGCTATCACTAACTCCTCATCTTAGGACATTGCTAGTATCACTGATGATGCAGGGCTGAAGGAATTGTATATGACAGGCATGTACAAAAGCCTCAAAGGGCATCAGGCTCTTTGTGATGTGCTTAAAAAGTAGATCCTTAACAGGAACCCTAGTAAAGAGGGTATTGCCTTTGAGAGGAAACTCAATGCGGATGGGACTTACTGGAAGCCTGAGCAGTATCCCAAAACCTCATGGGTTGCTGCAAAGGGACCTTCAGTGGATCCATCTACTTTATCTGGCTTCACATGTGAATCTTCATATTCTTCTGATGAGTCATTTGACTCCAACTACAAACTATTCAAAAATCAGGATGCTGAAGTATTTGCTAGATATGTTGGCACTAACTGCAGGAACGGTCCCCCTATGAAGAAAATTTGGGTTCCCAAAAGGTGCCTTAAAAGTCTTCAGGTGAATGTCATCATGACACCACCTGTGAAGAATAGGAACCCCAGATCAAATTCTTCATATGGACCAAATTCTTCGTATGGATCCAAGTCCTCATACGGACCAAATTCCTCACGTGGATCAAATTCCTCAAAAGGATCAAAGTCCTCATATGAACATCATCATGCTAACCCTTCTGTTTCGCAGGGAAGATCTAAGGGTTATGGATATGTGCATTATTCTTCAAATCATTATGTTCATAAATCCTTGAAGATTTTCTCTGCTTACTCTTATGCTTACCCTAACCCCTCTTATGTGAAACGAAGTGGATTAGCATCTATGCCACCTTTCTCTTATGGAGCTCGCAGATTGATGAACTCTTTGCCACCCCTTCAGATATGGGTGGTGAAGAAAAAGAACTAATCTCTTATGCATGGTTAGGTCTCGATACGAACTTAAACGTCTGAAGAATTTGCTGGAGACCTGAATATGCTTGAAAGGACGCAAGCTAATCATGAATAAATGAATTTTCATTTCTCACGTCCTCATACTGCTTTATCTGTTCTATTGCTTGATAAAATTGATCTGATGAAATTGATATCATATTCTTCACTGATGAAGCATATGAGTTCGTAAGCTACACGAATTCATCTATAGGATGATCAACCCAAAGCCACTGAGTGGGTCCTCGATAGTGGATGTACAAATCACATGACTGGTGATAGGAGCTTATTGATGGACTCTGTTTTATCTCCATCACATCTGAAGCATATCACCTACGCTGACAAAGGCAAAAGCAAGGTATTGGGTCTAGGTAAGGTTGCAATCTCAAAGGATCGACACATAGTCAAAGTCATGCTTGTCGAGCCCTTAGGGTTCAACCTCATGTTGTAAGTGCATCTAGTGCCCCTTAATGATTTTGGTGTATTGAAGACTTATAGGTTAAGGGACTAATGTGTTTATGAGTGTACATAGGTCTATAAGTCTATGAGGAGTTTGATATTTACAGAAAAAGTCGACCCCTAAAAATGAAGTTCTTTGACTAAAGACTTTGAATTTCTGAAGACTTTCTGAAGACTTTGAAGGTGAAGAAATTGGTGTGACTTTTGAAGACTTGGCATTCATTCGAGGAACATGAAGCGTGAAGACTTTTGTTTTCGTAGTTTCATTTTCTCTTTCTTGAGTCATAGGAAACACCGTACTGTTAAAGGGGGTCGAGGAAATACTAAGGAAAAATTTCCATGTGATGCTCAACTCAAAATCCTACACCTACCAATCCCTTCGAGTGAAGCCATTAGAAATCTCATACAGTTCAGTCATATTCTTCAGTGATAGAGACGAAGTTCTTGTGGTCTCTAAGGAATTTGTTCTGACTGAGGAGTTAGGAATTCGCCAGTGCGGATTGCCTACACAGTGAGGAACATGATAGCCCTGAGGAATTTGATACTCAAATTTCTGACCGTTGCTGTGCTATGCGCCAGCTGTCCCGAAATATCTATCCACCTAACGGTCATATCATTGAAGGGCATTTATGTCTTATCATGTCGGGCTGCTCCCTAGGCTATAAATAGCCGCCCCCTACAACCAGTAGCTGGTTGGCAGCTCCGAGAGAAACTGACACTTGTCATTTGAGAGCATCCCATCCTCCGAGGACTTTGAGCGAAAATCATCAAGTGAGGAAAACCCAAACCCAAACACCTACAAACCCAAAGTGATTGAGCATCACTGAAGAGATTGATCCTGCGTGGATCCGATGCTTGTTACCTTTGAAGATTGTGCTTCTTCCAGACGGTTAGGCGTCATGGTCTAGAGCATCCAAGAGGAATTATGGATCACTGAGTGACCAAGTTTGTGAAGGTTCGGAAGTCACCTGAAGACTTACCACGAGTGATTGGGCGAGGTCTGTGTGACCTTAGCTCAAGGAGAATACGGTGAGGATTGTGTGTCCGGGACTGTGTGTCCTCAGGTTTAAATACGTAGCCGCTCCAACCAGATGTACTACTAAGACAACAGTTGGAACTGGTCTACAAAATCATTGTCTTCACCAAGCTCACTAGTTCTATTTCCTCAACTCTTTCATTTCCTCATAACTGTGTTGAGTGCTTGTTCGTATCTGTGTTTGAAGACTTTGACTGAAGACTTTCTCAATTTCCTCAGTTCAATTTCTTTAGTTTGTTTGTCTTCATTCTGTTTATCCTGTGTTTACGCTTTCTGTGCTATGTGCTTGTTTTGATTTCATCATGATGGCTGTCGGTGTCAAAACCGGCGGATCTCGGGTAGGGGGTCCCGAACTGTGCATCTAGGCTAGATGGTAATAGGAGGCAAGGGACACGGAGTTTTACCCAGGTTCGGGCCCTCTCGATGGAGGTAAAACCCTACGTCCTACTTGCTTAATATTGATGATATGGGTAGTACAAGAGTAGATCTACCACGAGATCGGAGAGGCTAAACCCTAGAAGCTAGCCTTTGGTATGATTGTTGTTGTGTATGTTGTCCTACGGACTAAAACCCTCCGGTTTATATAGACACCAAAGAGGGTTAGGGTTACACAAAGTCGGTTACAATGGTAGGAGATCTGCATATCCGTATCGCCAAGCTTGCCTTCCACGCCAAGGAAAGTCCCTCCCGGACACGGGACGAAGTCTTCAATCTTGTATCTTCATAGTCCAGGAGTCCGGCTGAAGGTATAGTCCGGCTATCCGAACACCCCCTTATCCAGGACTCCCTCAGTAGCCCCCGAACCAGGCTTCAATGACGACGAGTCCAGCGCGCAGATTGTCTTCGGCATTGCAAGGCGGGTTCTCCCCCAAATTCCGTGTAGCTATTGAATAAAGTCCGGTTTCTTGTAGATGTTGCGCTCCTTGGCTTCTACGCCCAATAGTGGTCGCTTCCCACGTGTCAAATGAATATGAAAAGTCTGAGTGTTTTTACATCCACACCCCTAGCCGCGTAAATGAGCTGCCCTATTTAAGGGGACGAGGATTTAGATCCAAACCACACCTTCTCCCCTTCGCGAGTGTTCATCAGAGCGCATCCGACAAAGGTCCATTCCACCATGGCCAGCTTGTAGGGGAACGTAGCAGAAATTCAAAATTTTCTATGCATCACCAAGATCAATCTATGGAGAAGTCTACCAATGATGGAAGGAGAGTGCATCTACATACCCTTGTAGATCGCTACGCGGAAGCGTTCAAGTGAACGGGGTTGATGGAGTCGTACTCGTCGTGATCCAAATCACCGATGATCCTAGTGCCGAACGGACGGCACCTCCGTGTTCAACACACGTACAGCCCGGTGACGTCTCCCACGCCTTGATCCAGCAAGGGGAGAAGGAGAGGTTGGGGAAGACTCCATCCAGCAGCAGCACGACAGCGTGGTGGTGGTGGAGGAGCGTGGTACTCCAGCAGGGCTTCGCCAAGCCCCGCAAGAGACGAGGAGGGAGAGGGGTAGGGCTGCGCCAAGAAGGAGAGGAACTCGTGTGTCTTGCAGCCTCCAATACCTCAAGTATATATAGGGGAAGGGGAGGGGCTGCGCACCCACCTAGGGTTCCCTCCCTAGGGGTGGCGGCAGCCCCCAGATCCCATCTGGGTGGCGGCCACAAGGGGCAGAGGGGGAGGCGCACCTGGGGTGGGCCTTAGGGCCCATCTGCCCTAGGGTTTGCCCCCCTCCCCTCTTGGAGGCGCCTTGGGCCTTGGTGGGAGGCGCCCCAGCCCACCTAGGGGCTGGTCCCTTCCCACTATTGGCCCATGTAGGCCTCCGGGGCTGGAGGCCCCACCTGGTGGACCCCCGGACCCCTCCGGTGGTCCCGGTACACTACCGGTGATGCCTGAAACACTTCCGGTGGCCAAAACCATACTTCCTATATATCAATCTTTACCTCCGGACCATCCCGGAACTCCTCGTGACGTCCGGGATCTCATCCGGGACTCCGAACAACATTCGGTAACCACGTATATCTATTCCCTATAACCCTAGCGTCATCGAACCTTAAGTGTGTAGACCCTACGGGTTCGGGAGTCATGCAGACATGGCCGAGAAAACTCTCCGGCCAATAACCAACAGCGGGATCTGGATACCCATGTTGGCTCGCACATGGTCCACGATGATCTCATCGGATGAACCACGATGTCGAGGATTCAATCAATCCCGTATACAATTCCCTTTGTCTAGTCGTACGATACTTGCCCGAGATTCGATCGTCGGTATCCCGATACCTTGTTCAATCTCGTTACCGGCAAGTCTCTTTACTCGTTCTGTAACACATCATCCCGTGATCAACTCCTTGCTCACATTGTGCACATTATGATGATGTCCTACCGAGTGGGCCCAAAGATACCTCTCCGTTTACACGGAGTGACAAATCCCAGTCTCGATTCGTGCCAACCCAACAGACACTTTCGGAGATACCTGTAGTGTACCTTTATAGCCACCCAGTTACGTTGTGACGTTTGGCACACCCAAAGTATTCCTACGGTATCCGGGAGTTGCACAATCTCGTGGTCTAAGTAAATGATACTTGACATTAGAAAAGCTTTAGCATACGAACTACATGATCTTTGTGCTAGGCTTAGGATTGGGTCTTGTCCATCACATCATTCTCCTAATGATGTGATCCCGTTATCAACGACATCCAATGTCCATGGTCAGGAAACCGTAACCATCTATTGATCAACGAGCCAGTCAACTAGAGGCTTACTAGGGACATGGTGTTGTCTATGTATCCACACATGTATCTGAGTTTCCTATCAATACAATTTTAGCATGGATAATAAACGATTATCATGAACAAGGAAATATAATAATAACTAATTTATTATTGCCTCTAGGGCATATTTCCAACAGTCTCCCACTTGCACTAGAGTCAATAATCCAGTTCACATCGCTATGTGATTAACACTCAAGGTCACATCCCCATGTGACTAACACCCAAAGAGTTCTGGGTTTGATCATGTTATGCTTGTGAGAGAGGTTTCAGTCAACGGGTCTGCAACATTCAGATCCGTATGTACTTCGCAAATTTCTATGTCATCTTGTGGATGCAACTACTACGCTACATTTGGAGCCATTTCAAATAACTGTTCTACTTGGAGCTATTCTAAATTGTTGCTCCATTATACGTATCCAGTATCTCTACTCAGAGCTATCCGGATAGGTGTTAAGCTTGCATCGACGTAACTCTTTACGTCGAACTCTTTATCACCTCCATAACCGAGAAACATATCCTTATTCCTCTAAGGATAATTTAGACCGCTATCTGGTGATCTAATCCTAGATTACCTTTGTACCCTCTTGCCAGATATGTGGCAAGGCACACATCAGGTGCGATACTCAGCATGGCACACCGTATAGAGCCTATGACAAAAGCATAGGGGACGACCTTCGTCCTTCCTCTTTCTTCTGCCGTGGTCGAGCTTTAAGTCTTAACTTCATACCTTACAACTCAGGCAAGAACTCCTTCTTTGGCTGATCCATCTTGAACACCTTCAAGATCATGTCAAGGTATGTGCTCATTTGAAAGTACCATTAAGCGTATTGATCTATCCTCATAGATCTTGATGCTCAACATTCAAGTAGCTTAATCCAGGTTTTCCATTGGAAAACACTTTCCAAATAACCCTATATGTTTTCCAGAAATTCTACGTCATTTCTGATCAACAATATGTCAACAACATATATTCATCAGAAATTCTATAGTGCTCCCACTCACTTCTTTGGAAATACAAGTTTCTCATAAACTTTGTATACACCCAAAACTTTGATCATCTCATCAAAGCATACATTCCAACTCCGAGATGCTTACTCCAGTCCTTAGAAGGATTGCTGGAGCTTTGCATACTTGTTAGCATCTTTCAGGATTGACAAAACCTTCCGGTTGTATCACATACAACATTTCCTCAAGAAAATCGTCGAGGAAACAATGTTTTTTTGACATCCTATCTGCAAGATTTCATAAATAATGCAGTAATCGCTAATATAATTCCAACAGACTCTTAGCATCGCTACGAGTGAGAAAGTCTCATCGTAGTCAACTCCTTGAACTTGTCGGAAAACATCTTAACGACAAGTCGAGCTTTCTTAATGGTGATACTTACCATCATTGTCCGTCTTCCTTTTAAAATCCATATGTACCTAACAGCCTTATGACCATCAAGTAGTTCTTCCAAAGTCTACACTTTGTTTTCATATATGGATCCTCTCTCGGATTATATGGCCTCGAGCCATTTTGGAATCCGGGCCCACCATCGCTTCTCCATAGCTCGTAGGTTCATTGTTGTCTGGCAACATGACTTCCAAGACAGGATTACGTACCACTCTGAAGTAGTACGCATCCTTGTCATCCCACAAGGTTTGGTAGTGACTTGATCTGAAGTTTCATGATCACTATCATAAGCTTCTACTTCAATTGGTGTAGGTGCCATAGGAACAACTCCCTGTGCCCTGCCACACACTAGTTGAAGAGACGGTTCAATAACCTCATCAAGTCTCCACCATCCTCCCACTCAATTCTTTCGAGAGAAACTTTTCCTCGAGAAAGGACCCGATTCTAGAAACAATCCCTTATTGCTTTCGGATCTAAGACAGGAGGTATACCCAACTGTTTTGGGTGTCCTATGAAGATGCATTTATCCGCTTTGGGTTCGAGCTTATCAGCCTGAAACTTTTTCACATAAGCGTCGCAGCCCAAACTTTTAAGAAATGTCAGCTTAGGTTTCTCTAAACCATAGTTCATACAGTGTCATCTCATCGGAATTACGTGGTGCCCTATTTAAAGTGAATGTGGTTGTCTCTAATGCCTAACCCATAAACTATCATGGTAATTCGATAAGAGACATCATGGTATGCATCATATCCAATAGGGTGCAGTTATGATGTTCGGACACACCATCACACTACGGTGTTCCAGGCTGTATTAGTTGTGAAACAATTTCCACAATGTCTTAATTCTGTGCCAAACTCGTAATTCAGATATTCATCTCTATGATCATATCATAGATATTTTATCCTCTTGTCACGACGATCTCTCACCTTCACCCTGAAATTACTTGAACCTTTCAATAATTCAGACTCGTGATTCATCAAGTAAATATACTCAACATCTACTCAAATCATCTGTGAAGTAAGAACATAACGATATCCACTACACGCCTCAGCACTCATTGGACTGCACACATCAAAATGTATTACTTCCAACAAGTTGCTTTCTAGTTCCATTTTACTGAAAACGAGGCTTTCAGTCATCTTGCTCATGTGGTATGATTTGCATTCTCAAGTGATTCAAAATCAAGTGAGTCCAAACGGTCCATTTGCATGGAGTTTCTTCATGCATATACACCAATAGACATGGTTCGCATGTCTCAAACTCTTCAAAAATGAGCGAGCCCAAAGATCCATCAACATGGAGCTTCTTCATGCGTTTTATACCGATATGACTCAAATTGCAGTGCCACATTTGTGTGGTACTATCATTACTATCTTATACCTTTGGCATGAAAATGTGTATCACTACGATCGAGATTCAATAACCCATTCATTTTAGGTGCAAGACCATTGAAGGTATTATTCAAATAAACAGAGTAACCATTATTCTCCTTAAATGAATAACTGTATTGCGATAGACATAATCCAATCACGTCTATGCTCAACGCAAACACCAATCTCGATGGTAGAGGGAGCGTGCGATGCTTGATCACATCAAGCTTGGGAAAAACTTCCAACACATATCGCCAGCTCACCTTTAGCTAGTCTCCGTTTACTCCGCAGCCTTTTATTTCAAGTTTACTAACACTTAGCAACCGAACCGGTATCTAATACCATGGTGCTACTAGGAGTACTAGTAAAGTACACATTAACACAATGTATATCCAATATACTTCTATCGACCTTGCCAGCCTTCTCATCTACCAAGTATCTAGGGTAATTCTGCTCCAGTGGTTGTTCCCCTTATTACAGAAGCACTTAGTCTCGGGTTTGGGTTCAACTTTGGGTTTCTTCACTAGAGCAGCAGCTGATTTGCCGTTTCATGAAGTATCCCTTCTTGCCCTTGCCCTTCTTGAAACTAGTGGTTTCACCAACCATCAACAATTGATGCTCCTTCTTGATTTCTACTTTTGTGGTGTCAAACATCGCGAATATCTCAAGGATCATCATATATGTCCCTGATATATTATAGTTCATCATGAAGCTCTAGCAGCTTAGTGGTAATGAGTTTGGAGAAACATCACTATCTCATCTGGAAGATCAACTCCCACTCGATTCAAATGATTGTTGTACTCAGACAATCTGAGCACAAGCTCAACAATTGAGCTTTTCTCCCTTAGTTTGCAGGCTAAGAAAATCGTCGGAGGTCTTACACCTCTTGACGTGGGCACGAGCCTGAAATTCCAATTTCAGCCCTCGAAACATCTCATATGTTTCGAGACGTTTCAAAACGTCTTCGGTGCCTCAACTCTAAACCGTTTAACTGAACTATCACGTAGTTATCAAAATGTGTATGTCAGATGTTCGCAACATCCACAGACGACATTCGAGGCTCAGCACACTGAGCGGTGCATTAAGGACATAAGCCTTCTATGAAGCAATGAGGACAATCCTTAGTTTACGGACCTAGTCCACATAATTTCTACTATCATCTTTCAACTAAATTTTCTCTAGGAACATATCTAAACAGTAGAACTGAAGCGCGAGCTACGACATAATTTGCGAAGACCTTTTGACCATGTTCAGGATAATTAAGTTCATCTTATGAACTCCCACTCAGATAGACATCCCTCTAGTCATCTAAGTGATTACATGATCCGAGTCAACTAGGCCGTGTTCGATCATCATGTGAGACGGACTAGTCATCATCGGTGAACATCTTCATGTTGATCGTATCTTCTATACGACTCATATTCGACCTTTCGGTCTTCCGTGTTCCGAGGCCATGTCTGTACATGCTAGGCTCATCAAGTCAACCTAAGTGTTTCGCATGTGTCCCGAGGCCATGTCTGTACATGCTAGGCTCGTCAACACCCGTTGTATTCGAACGTAAGAATCTATCACACCCGATCATCACGTGGTGCTTCGAAACGGCGAACTTTCGCAACGGTGCACAGTTAGGGAGAACACTTCTCTTGAAATTTTAGTGAGGGATCATCTTATTTAAGCTACCGTCGTTCTAAGCAAATAAGATGTATAAACATGATAACCATCACATGTAATCAAATAGTGACATGATATGGCCAATATCATATTGCTCCTTTTGATCTCCATCTTCGGGGCTCCATGATCATCATCGTCACCGGCATGACACCATGATCTCCATCATTGTGTCTCCATGAAGTTGTCTCGCCAACTTATTACTTCTACTACTATGGCTACCGGTTAGCAATAAAGTGAAGTAATTACATGGTGTTGTTCAATGACACGCAGGTCATACAATAAATAAAGACAACTCCTATGGCTCCTGCCAGTTGTCATACTCATCGACATGCAAGTCGTGATTCCTATTACAAGAACATGATCAATCTCATACATCACATATCATTCATCACATTCTTCTTGGCCATATCACATCACATAGCATACCCTGCAAAAACAAGTTAGACGTCCTCTAATTCTTGTTTGCATGTTTTACGTGGCTACTATGGGTTTCTAGCAAGAACGTTTCTTACCTACGCAAAAACCACAACGTGATATGCCAATTTCTATTTACCCTTCATAAGGAACCTTTTCATCGAATCCGATCCGACTAAAGTGGGAGAGACAGACACCCGCTAGCCACCTTATGCAACTAGTGCATGTCAGTCGGTGGAACCAGTCTCACGTAAGAGTACGTGTAAGGTCGGTCCGGGCCGCTTCATCCCACAATGCCGCCGAATCAAGATTGGACTAGTAACGGTAAGAATATTGAACAAAATCAACGCCCACAACTACTTTGTGTTCTACTCATGCATAGAAACTACGCATAGACCTAGCTCATGATGCCACCAAGATCAATCTATGGAGAAGTCTACCAACGAGGGAAGGAGAGTGCATCTACATACCCTTGTAGATCGCTACACGGAAGAGTTCAAGTGAACGGGGTTGATGGAGTCGTACTCGTCGTGATCCAAATCACCGATGATCCTAGTGCCGAACGGACGGCACCTCCGTGTTCAACACACGTACAGCCCGGTGACGTCTCCTACACCTTGATCCAGCAAGGGGAGAAGGAGAGGTTGGGGAAGACTCCATCCAGCAGCAGCACGACGGCGTGGTGGTGGTGGAGGAGCGTGGTACTCCAGCAGGGCTTCGCCAAGCCCCGCAAGAGACGAGGAGGGAGAGGGGTAGGGCTGCGCCAAGAAGGAGAGGAACTCGTGTGTCTTGCAGCCTCCAATGCCTCAAGTATATATAGGGGAAGGGGAGGGGCTGTGCCCCCACCTAGGGTTCCCTCCCTAGGGGTGGCGGCAGCCCCCAGATCCCATCTGGGTGGCGGCCACAAGGGGGAGAGGGGGAGGCGCACCTGGGGTGGGCCTTAGGGCCCATCTGCCCTAGGGTTTGCCCCCCTCCCCTCTTGGAGGTGCCTTGGGCCTTGGTGGGAGGCGCCCCAGCCCACCTAGGGGCTGGTCCCTTCCCACTATTGTCCCATGTAGGCCTCCGGGGCTGGAGGCCCCACCTGGTGGACCCCCGGACCCCTCCGGTGGTCCCGGTACACTACCGGTGATGCCCGGAACACTTCCGGTGGCCAAAACCATACTTCCTATATATCAATCTTTACCTCCGGACCATTCCGGAACTCCTCGTGACGTCCAGGATCTCATCCGGGACTCCGAACAACATTCGGTAACCACGTATATCTATTCCCTATAACCCTAGCATCATCGAACCTTAAGTGTGTAGACCCTACGGGTTCGGGAGTCATGCAGACATGGCCGAGAAAACTCTCCGGCCAATAACCAACAGCGGGATCTGGATACCCATGTTGGCTCCCACATGTTCCACGATGATCTCATCGGATGAACCACGATGTCGAGGATTCAATCAGTCCCGTATACAATTCCCTTTGTCTAGTGGTACGATACTTGCCCGAGATTCGATCGTCGGTATCCCGATACCTTGTTCAATCTCATTACCGGAAAGTCTCTTTACTCGTTCCATAACACATCATCCCGTGATCAACTCCTTGGTCACATTGTGCACATTATGATGATGTCCTACCGAGTGGGCCCAGAGATACCTCTCCGTTTACACGGAGTGACAAATCCCAGTCTCGATTCATGCCAACCCAACAGACACTTTCGGAGATACATGTAGTGTACCTTTATAGCCACCAAGTTACGTTGTGACGTTTGGCACACCCAAAGTATTCCTACGGTATCCGGGAGTTGCACAATCTCATGGTCTAAGGAAATGATACTTGACATTAGAAAAGCTTTAGAATACGAACTACACGATCTTTGTGCTAGGCTTAGGATTGGGTCTTGTCCATCACATCATTCTCCTAATGATGTGATCCCATTATCAACGACATCCAATGTCCATGGTCAGGAAACCGTAACCATCTATTGATCAACGAGCCAGTCAACTAGAGGCTTACTAGGGACATGGTGTTGTCTATGTATCCACACATGTATCTGAGTTTCCTATCAATACAATTCTAGCATGGATAATAAACGATTATCATGAACAAGGAAATATAATAATAACTAATTTATTATTGCCTCTAGGGCATATTTCCAACACAGCTGTCGCAATTCCTCCCCTCACCCTTCCAGCCCTAAGCCTGGATATTGGGAGAGATGCTCCATCCCGCATAGCGAGCTAGTGACGCTCCGGACCAAGGGATTTCTCCCCCCGGCCTATATGGTCCCGGTTCGAGCCGGTCTTGCCGTCTATAACGGCGGAGAGCAGGCGAAGAGTGCCCCTAATCCCTCCAAAGGAGAGCGGGTCTGCCTCATCCCTTATTTAATAAGGGGGCTTGGATTTCCAATCCATCCATTTCTCCGGGGGCTGCTGGAGTTCTAAGGCCTCTAGCTACATAATCTCACGCCCGCCTCCGTATTGCATATCGCGGGCTTTGTAGCCCTCTGCGAGCTGTTCTTGGGTGTTGAGGCTCATTTCGGGCTGTGGAAAGAGCTATTCTGCCTCGTGCCCCGTTCCAAGAAGGGGTCAATGTATCAAGTGGGCGGAGCCGAAGTGTGGCGCATCGCCGGGACCGGATATCTGTCCGGAACCCCAAAGAAGGCGTCCGAAGACTGGCCCTCGGAATGGTTTTATATAGAAGACGTCCCGCTGCTGGATCCTGTCCGGATCGGCCTCCCTGAATTCGACAGTGCTCCCTTAAAGAAACGCCTAAGCTGGCGTCCACGGAGCCCTCAAAGGGAAAGTGACAGGGACGTTATTTACCTGATGGGCCGGATAAGATTGTTAGCTCATTCCGGACTGACCATGATCGGGGTCACGGCCGCATGCATCATGTGAGGGGTGCAACCTCTATAGTATAGAGGCCACCCCATGTGGGACTTCAACGGGGAGGACGACACCACCCGCTACGGCCGTAAGGGGCCGGATTCGGCTGCGGCTCTAATAAAGACCTTGTCCGCTTTGTACAAGGGAGAAGAGGAGGATTTTCTCTGCGTCGACCCAAAGGGTGGATTTTCCATGTACAATCCTCCAAGCTGGGTGAGTGGTCACATCTTGCCCATCCGTTTTATATCCCTATTGTTAAATATGCAATCTAGTGATTTCAACGCAGGAACTGCGCCAGGCTGTTAAAGAAATAAGCAGCCCTCCTCCAGAACCCGAGGACCTAGGACGGTGCCTCGACCCGGCCTCTCAAGAGGATCCGGACTTATCTGTGGAGCTGATCGATGGAGTGTTCCATCAATTGAGCCAGGACAATGCCTTGGTGGCTATTACGGCAGATTACCCAGGGCTAATCCTGGCCTCCCAGAAATGGGAGGCCCAACCTGCGGCGACAAGCCAACGAGGGGCCGCAGGGCCCCATGGGCAGAAAAGAGGTGCAGTCCGGTCCGAGGCGCCAGCGCAAAGGTATGACGCGCCCCCTTATCCCAGGTGTTATACCTTTGAGGCATATTAACACTTGTACTCTCTTTAGGACAAAGATACCTCGCCGAACTATATTTGGAGAGACTGCCAATCGCGCCTCCACCAGCCAGGCTCCAAAGCCTGGTCCGGAAGTGGAGCCGAACACAAGGCGCGCACCGGACGCTCCTCCGATGGAGGATGTGGACAGGTTGTCTGCCACCAACTCTGAGGTGGAGAGTGCCATGAACCACAGGCGTCGCCGGACAATTCTTCGTGACGCGTATTTCTCCCAAGAGGCGTTAGATGCCTTCAAGTCGGGAGATGCGTACCTCCGTGCCGCTCAAAATGGTCTAGCCAGAGCCATGGAGCAATATGTAAAAGACATAACGGTAAGAAAATTTTGGTAATTATATATATACCAGTAGCCCCCGAGACTTGAAACAGTTAGAATAACTGATTTAAGGATCATTTGTTATGAAGGTTCTTACAGAAAAGAATTCCCTACTGTCCAAGGAGCTGGAAGAGTGCAAAGCCCAACTTGAGGCCGCACTAGCCGCGGCAGGGGAGCCCAAGGAGACCCCCTCTGGTAATATACACTTCGAAAGATAAGTATTTGTTAGGGAACGTTGCAGAAAACAAAAATTTTCCTACGGTTTCACCAAGATCCATCTAGGAGTTCATCTAGCAACGAGTGATTGGATTGCATCTACATACCTTTGTAGATCACGCGCGGAAGCGTTCAAAGAATGGGGATGAGGAAGGCGTACTCGACGTGATCCAAATCACCGGAGATCCTAGTGCCGAACGGACGGCACCTCCGCGTTCAACACACGTACGGTCAGCATAACGTCTCCTTCTTCTTGATCCAGCAAGGGGGAAGGAGAGGTTGAGGAAGATGGCTCCAACAGCAGCACGACGGCGTGGTGGTGGTGGAGCTGCAGTACTCCGGCAGGGCTTCGCCAAGCACTATGGAGGAGGAGGATGTGTTGGAGAAGGAGAGGGAGGCACCAAAGGCAAGGGTAAGAAGTCCTCCATCTCCCCACTATATATAGGGGGGCCTAGGGGGGGGCGCCGGCCCTAGGAGATCCAATCTCCTAGGGGGACGGCGGCCAAGGGAGGAGTCCCTCCCCCCCAAGGCACCTAGGGGTGCCTTCCCCTTTGGGACTCTTCCCTCCTTGAAACCCTAGGCGCATGGGCCTCTTGGGGCTGGTGCCATTGGCCCATGTAGGCCAAGGCGCACCCCCTACAGCCCATGTGGCCCCCTGGGACAGGTGGCCCCACCCGGTGGACCCCCGGGATCCTTTCGGTGGTCCCGGTACAATACCGGTGACCCCGAAACTTGTCCCGATGGCCGAAATAGGACTTCCCATATATAAATCTTTACCTCCGGACCATTCCGGAACTCCTCGTGACGTCCGGGATCTCATCCGGGACTCCGAACAACATTCGGGTTACTGCATATACATATCCCTACAACCCTAGCGTCACCGAACCTTAAGTGTGTAGACCCTACGGGTTCGGGAGACATGTAGACATGACCGAGATTGCTCTCCGGTCAATAACCAACAGCGGGATCTGGATACCCATGTTGTCTCCCACATGCTCCTCGATGATATCATCGGATGAACCTCGATATCGAGGATTCAAGCAACCCCGTATACAATTCCCTTTGTCAATCGGTATGTTACTTGCCCGAGATTCGATCGTCGGTATCCCAATACATCATTCAATCTCGTTACCGGCAAGTCACTTTACTCGTACCATAATGCATGATCCCGTGACCAGAGACTTGGTCACTTTGAGCTCATTATGATGATGCATTACCGAGTGGGCCCAGTGATACCTCTCCGTCATACGGAGTGACAAATCCCAGTCTTGATCCATGTCAACCCAACAGACACTTTCGGAGATACCCGTAGTATACCTTTATAGTCACCCAGTTATGTTGTGACGTTTGGTACACCCAAAGCACTCCTACGGTATCCGGGAGTTACACGATCTCATGGTCTAAGTAAAAGATACTTGACATTGGAAAACTCTAGCAAACGAACTATGCGATCTTGTGCTATGTTTAGGATTGGGTCTTGTCCATCACATCATTCTCCTAATGATGTGATCTCGTTATCAATGACATCCAATGTCCATAGTCAGGAAACCATGACTATCTGTTGATCAACGAGCTAGTCAACTAGAGGCTTACCAGGGACATGTTGGTGTCTATTATTCACACATGCATTACGATTTCCGGATAACACAATTATAGCATGAATAAAGACAATTATCATGAACAAGGAAATATAATAATAATGATTTTATTATTGCCTCTAGGGCATATTTCCAACAGTCTCCCACTTGTACTAGAGTCAATAATCTAGTTACATTGTGATGAATCGAACACCCATGGAATTCTGGTGTTGATCATGTTTTGCTCTAGGGAGAGGTTTAGTCAACGGATCTGCTACATTCAGGTCCGTATGTACTTTACAAATATCTATGTCTCCATCTTGAACATTTTCACGAATGGAATTGAAGCGACGCTTGATGTGCCTTGTCTTCTTGTGAAACCTGGGCTCCTTGGCAAGAGCAATAGCTCCAGTGTTGTCACAGAAGAGCTTGATCGGCCCCGACGCATTGGGTATGACTCCTAGGTCGGTGATGAACTCCTTCACCCAAATTGCTTCATGTGCTGCCTCCGAGGCTGCCATGTACTCCGCTTCACATGTAGATCCCGCCACGACGCTCTGTTTGCAACTGCACCAGCTTACTGCCCCACCATTCAAAATATACACGTATCCGGTTTGTGACTTAGAGTCATCCAGATCTGTGTCGAAGCTAGCATCGACGTAACCCTTTACGACGAGCTCTTCGTCACCTCCATAAACGAGAAACATTTCCTTAGTCCTTTTCAGGTACTTCAGGATATTCTTGACCGCTGTCCAGTGTTCCTTGCCGGGATTACTTTGGTACCTACCTACCAAACTTACGGCAAGGTTTACATCAGGTCTGGTACACAGCATGGCATACATAATAGAACCTATGGCTGAGGCATAGGGGATGACACTCATCTCTTCTATATCTTCTGCCGTGGTCGGACATTGAGCTGAGCTCAATTTCACAACTTGTAACACAGGCAAGAACCCCTTCTTAGACTGATCCATATTGAATTTCTTCAATATCTTATCAAGGTATGTGTTTTGTGAAAGACCTATGAGGCTTCTTGATCTATCTCTGTAGATCTTGATGCCTAATATATAAGCAGCTTCTCCAAGGTCCTTCATTGAAAAACTCTTATTCAAGTAGGCCTTAATGCTGTCCAAGAGTCCTATATCATTTCCCATCAAAAGTATGTCATCTACATATAATATGAGAAATGCTACAGAGCTCCCACTCACTTTCTTGTAAACGCAGGCTTCTCCATAAGTCTGTGTAAACCCAAACGCTTTGATCATCTCATCAAAGCGAATGTTCCAACTCCGAGATGCTTGCACCAGCCCATAAATTGAGCGTTGGAGCTTGCACACCTTGCTAGCATTCTTAGGATTGACAAAACCTTCTGGCTGCATCATATACAATTCTTCCTTAAGGAAACCATTAAGGAATGCCGTTTTGACATCCATTTGCCATATCTCATAATCATAGAATGCGGCAATTGCTAACATGATTCGGACGGACTTCAGCTTCGCTACCGGTGAGAAAGTCTCATCGTAGTCAACACCTTGAACTTGTCGATAACCCTTAGCGACAAGCCGAGCTTTATAGATGGTCACATTACCATTTGCCTCAGTCTTCTTCTTAAAGATCCATTTATTTTCTATGGCTCGCCGCTCAACAGGCAAGTCAGTCAAAGTCCATACTTCGTTTTCATACATGGATCCTATCTCGGATTTCATGACTTCTAGCCATTTGTCGGAATCCGGGCCCGCCATCGCTTCTTCATAGTTCGAAGGTTCACCGTTGTCTAACAACATGATTTCCAAGACAGGGTTGCCATACCACTCTGGTGCGGAACGTGTCCTTGTGGACCTTCGAATTTCAGTAGGAGCTTGATCAGAAGTATCTTGATCATCATCATTAACTTCCTCTCTAGTCGGTGCAGGCACCTCAGGAACATTTTCTTGAGTTGTGCCATTTTCCGGTTCAAGAGGTAATACTTCATCAAGTTCTACTTTC
This sequence comes from Triticum urartu, assembly GCF_003073215.2. Taxonomy (NCBI): domain Eukaryota; kingdom Viridiplantae; phylum Streptophyta; class Magnoliopsida; order Poales; family Poaceae; genus Triticum; species Triticum urartu. Next base: position 489,082,347 of record NC_053023.1, on the reverse strand, counting down.
CTCCCACTTACTTCTTTCGGGAGAAACTCTTTCTCTAGAAAGGACCCATTCTTGGCAACAAAGATCTTGCCTTCGGATCTGAGGTAGAAGGTATACCCAATAGTTTCTTTAGGGTATCCTATGAAGATGCATTTTTCCGATTTGGGTTCGAGCTTTTCAGGTTGAAGTTTCTTGACATAAGCATCGCATCCCCAAACTTTTAGAAACGACAGCTTAGGTTTCTTCCCAAACCATAATTCAAACGGTGTCGTCTCAACGGATTTCGACGGAGCCCTATTTAAAGTGAATGCGGCAGTCTCTAAAGCATAGCCCCAAAAAGATAGCGGTAAATCGGCAAGAGACATCATAGATCACACCATATCTAATAGAGTGCATTACGACGTTCGGACACACCATTACGCTGAGGTGTTCCAGGCCGCGTGAGCTGTGAAACTATTCCACATTTTCTTAAGTGTGTGCCAAACTCATGACTCAAGTATTCTCCTCCACGATCTGATCGCAGGAACTTGATTTTCCTGTCACGTTGATTCTCAACCTCACTCTGAAATTCCTTGAACTTTTCAAAGGTCTCAGACTTGTGTTTCATTAAGTAGACATACCCATATCTACTCAAGTCATCAGTGAGGGTGAGAACATAACGATAGCCACCGCGAGCCTCAACACTCATTGGACCGCACACATCAATATGTATGATTTCCAATAAGTTGGTTGCTCGTTCTATTGTTCCTGAGAACGGAGTCTTGGTCATTTTACCCATGAGGCATGGTTCGCACGTGTCAAATGATTTGTAATCAAGAGACTCTAAAAGTCCATCAGCATGGAGCTTCTTCATGCGTTTGACACCTATGTGACCAAGGCGGCAGTGCCACAAGTATGTGGGACTATCATTATCAATCTTACATCTTTTGGTACTCACACTATGAACATGTGTAGCATTACGCTCGAGATTCATTAAGAATAAACCATTCACCATCGGAGCATGACCATAAAACATATCTCTCATATAAATAGAACAACCATTATTCTCGGATTTAAATGAGTAGCCATCTCGTATTAAACGAGATCCTGATACAATGTTCATGCTCAAACTTGGCACTAAATAACAATTATTGAGGTTCAAAACTAATCCCGTAGGTAAATGTAGAGGTAGCGTGCCAACGGCGATCACATCGACCTTGGAACCATTCCCGACGCGCATCGTCACCTCGTCCTTCGCCAGTCTCCGCTTATTCCGCAGCTCCTGCTTTGAGTTACAAATGTGAGCAACTGCACCGGTATCAAATACCCAGGAGCTACTATGAGTACTGGTAAGGTACACATCAATTACATGTATATCACATATACCTTTTGTTTTGCCGGCCTTCTTGTCCGCTAAGTATTTGGGGCAGTTCCGCTTCCAGTGACCACTTTCCTTGCAATAAAAGCACTCAGTCTCAGGCTTGGGTCCATTCTTTGGCTTCTTCCTGGCAGCTTGCTTGCCGGGCGCAGCAACTCCCTTGCCGTCCTTCTTGAAGGTTTTCTTACCCTTGCCTTTCTTGAACTTAGTGGTTTTATTCACCATCAACACTTGATGTTCCTTTTTGACTTCCACCTCTGCTGATTTCAGCATTGCAAATACTTCAGGAATGGTCTTTTCCATCCCCTGCATATTGAAGTTCATCACAAAGCTCTTGTAGCTCGGTGGAAGCGATTGAAGGATTCTATCAATGACCGCGTCATCCGGGAGATTAACTCCCAGCTGAGTCAAGCGGTTATGTAACCCAGACATTGTGAGTATGTGCTCACTGACAGAACTATTTTCCTCCATCTTACAGCTGAAGAATTTGTCGGAGACTTCATATCTCTCAACCCGGGCATGAGCTTGGAAAACCATTTTCAGCTCTTCGAACATCTCATATGCTCCGTGTCTCTCAAAACGCTTTTGGAGCCCCGGCTCTAAGCTGTAAAGCATGCCGCACTGAACGAGGGAGTAGTCATCGGTACGTGCCTGCCAAGCGTTCATAACGTCTTATTCTGCAGGGAGAACAGGTGCGTCACCTAGCGGTGCTTGTAGGACATAATCTTTCTTGGCAGCTATGAGGATGATCCTCAGGTTCCGGACCCAGTCCGTGTAGTTGCTGCCATCGTCTTTTAGCTTGGTTTTCTCTAGGAACGCGTTGAAGTTGAGGACTACGTTGGCCATTTGATCTACAAGACATATTGTAAAGATTTTAGACTAAGTTCATGATAATTAAGTTCATCTAATCAAATTATTCAATGAACTCCCACTTAGATAGACATCCCTCCTGTAATCTAAGTATAACATGATTCGAGTTAACTAGGCCGTGTCCGATCATCACGTGAGACGGACTAGTCAACATCGGTGAACATTTTCATGTTGATCGTATCTTCTATACGACTCATGCTCAACCTTTCGGTCTTCTGTGTTCCGAGGCCATGTCTGTACATGCTAGGCTCGTCAAGTCAACCTAAGTGTTTGCATGTGTAAATCTGTCTTACACCCGTTGTATGTGAACGTTGGAATCTATCACACCCGATCATCACGTGGTGCTTCGAAACAACGAACTGTCGCAACGGTGCACAGTTAGGGGGAACACTTTCTTGAAATTATCATGAGGGATCAACTTATTTACTATCGTCGTTCTAAGTAAACAAGATGCAAAACATGATAAACATCACATGCAATCAAATAATAATAGTGACATGATATGGCCAATATCACATAGCTCCTTTGATCTCCATCTTGGGGCTCAATGATCATCTTGTCACCGGGATGACACCATGATCTCCATCATCGTGTCTCCATGAAGTTGCTCACCAACTATTACTTCTACTACTATGGCTAACGCGTTTAGCAATAAAGTAAAGTAATTTACATGGCGTTTCTCAATGACACGCAGGTCATACAAAAAATAAAGACAACTCCTATGGCTCCTGCCGGTTGTCATACTCATCGACATGCAAGTCGTGATTCCTATTACAATAGCATGAACATCTCATACATCACATATATATCATTCATCATTCATCACAACTTTGGCCATATCATATCACAAAGCACTTGCTGCAAAAACAAGTTAGACGTCCTCTAATTGTTGTTGCAAGTTTTACGTGGCTGCTATAGGTTTCTAGCAAGAACGTTTCTTACCTACGCCAAAACCACAACGTGATTTGTCAACTTCTATTTACCCTTCATAAGGACCCTTTTCATCGAATCCACTCCAACTAAAGTGGGAGAGACAGACACCCGCCAGCCACCTTATGCAACTTGTGCATGTTAGTCAGTGGAGCCGGTCTCACGTAAGCGTACGTGTAAGGTTGGTCCGGGCCGCTTCATCCCACGATACCGTTGAAGCAAGATAAGACTAGTAGCGGCAAGAAAGTTGACAACATCAACGCCCACAACAAATTGTGTTCTACTCGTGCAAGAGAACTACGCATAGACCTAGCTCATGATGCCACTGTTAGGAAACGTTGCAAAAAACAAAAAATTTCCTACGGTTTCACCAAGATCCATCTAGGAGTTCATCTAGCAACGAGTGATTGGATTGCATCTACATACCTTTGTAGATCACGCGTGGAAGCATTCAAATAACGGGGATGAGGAAGGCGTACTCGACGTGATCCAAATCACTGGAGATCCTAGCGCCGAACGGACGGCACCTCCGCGTTCAACACACGTACGGTCAGCATAACGTATCCTTCTTCTTGATCCAGCAAGGGGGAAGGAGAGGTTGAGGAAGATGGCTCCAACAGCAGCACGACGGCGTGGTGGTGGTGGAGCTGCAGTACTCCGGCAGGGCTTCGCCAAGCACTATGGAGGAGGACGATGTGTTGGAGAAGGAGAAGGAGGCACCAAAGGCAAGGGTAAGAAGTCCTCCATCTCCCCCACTATATATAGGGGGGCCTAGGGGGGCGCCGGCCCTAGGAGATCCAATCTCCTAGGGGGGGCGGCGGCCAAGGGAGGAGTCCCTCCCCCCCAAGGCACCTAGGGGTGCCTTCCCCCTTTGGGACTCTTCCCTCCTTGAAACCCTAGGCGCATGGGCCTCTTGGGGCTGGTGCCCTTGGCCCATGTAGGCCAAGGCGCATCCCCTACAGCCCATGTGCCCCCCCGGGACAGGTGGCCCCACCCGGTGGACCCCCGGGATCCTTCCGGTGGTCCCGGTACAATACCGGTGACCCCGAAACTTGTCCCGATGGCCGAAATAGGACTTCCCATATATAAATCTTTACCTCCGGACCATTCCGGAACTCCTCGTGACGTCCGGGATCTCATCAGGGACTCCGAACAACATTCGGGTTACTGCATATACATATCCCTACAACCCTAGCGTCACCGAACCTTAAGTGTGTAGACCCTACGGGTTCGGGAGACATGTAGACATGACCGAGATTGCTCTCCGGTCAATAACCAACAGCGGGATCTGGATACCCATGTTGGCTCCCACATGCTCCTCGATGATCTCATCGGATGAACCACGATGTCAAGGATTCAAGCAACCCCGTATACAATTCCCTTTGTCAATCGGTATGTTACTTGCCCGAGATTCGATCGTCGGTATCCCAATACCTCGTTCAATCTCGTTATCGGCAAGTCACTTTACTCGTACCGTAATGCATGATCCCGTGACTAGACACTTGGTCGCTTTGAGCTCATTATGATGATGCATTACCGAGTGGGCCCAGTGATACCTCTCCGTCATACAGAGTGACAAATCCCAGTCTTGATCCATGTCAACCCAACAGACACTTTCGGAGATACCCGTAGTATACCTTTATAGTCACCCAGTTACGTTGTGAAATTTGGTACACCCAAAGCACTCCTACGGTATCCGGGAGTTACACGATCTCATGGTCTAAGGAAAAGATACTTGACATTGGAAAACTCTAGCAAACGAACTATACGATCTTGTGCTATGTTTAGGATTGGGTCTTGTCCATCACATCATTCTCCTAATGATGTGATCTCGTTATCAATGACATCCAATGTCCATAGTCAGGAAACCATGACTATCTGTTGATCAACGAGCTAGTCAACTAGAGGCTTACTAGGGACATGTTGATCTACAAAGGTATGTTGGTGTGTATTACGATTTCCGGATAACACAATTATAGCATGAATAAAGACAATTATCATGAACAAGGAAATATAATAATAATGCTTTTATTATTGCCTCTAGGGCATATTTCCAACAGTATTTTTGCGAAGCATGGTTTGGGTGCTAATCTGACAAATTAAATTGCAGATGGCACCGGATTGAATCCGGAAAGGCAACACCTCCTACGCCAGCTAAGGGCTGGTGAGAAGGTGCTGACAAAAGTGAGGCGGGAGAAGAACGATCTCCAAGATGCCAACACCAAGCTGGGCGTCGAGCTGAAAGATGTTCGTGCCCAGCTGTCAGGCTCCATGAAGGAGAATCAGCGGCTTCGGCGCGGCATATTTAGTAAGTGCTTGAACGAACCTTTGAAAGAAAGTTCGGCGGGGAAGTCGACTAACAGAGCAATGTCTGTAGGTGTGCTAACAGGTCGTCCTGCGGAGGAGATGCCCGGTTCTACGGGTGACCTTCTTCCCGAGCTCTCGCAACTGCTCGATCGAGTTCGGCAGGTGATGCAAGGCGTCGCCCAGGCCCTGTGGCCATCCGTCTCCATGCCCGAAGGTCTTGGAGAGCTTGTGGAGAAGCTAAAGGGAGCACGACGGCGCTTCCGATTGTGGAAGATATCGGCCTGCCGTCAAGGCTCTAGGGAGGCCTGGGCTATGGTGAAGACGCGGTATGCAAAGGCTGACCCCAACCACATGGCCGAGGTCGGTCCTGTAGGGCCCGATGGGAAGGAGATCTCTGTAAACTTAGTATACTGCCAAGTAGAGTTGGCCGCAAAGTATTCCCAGCAGGACTGTAAATTAGACAGCCTGTTAGATGGTATTGAGGAGGAATACAATCAATCAAAATGACTATGTAATTTAATTGACATTTATAATGCCTTCTAGCCGGATTGTAGATCATTTGTCATGGCCGACCTTTTCGCTTCAGCCTTGGGACCTGACGGTCCGGAGTGTGTCCGAATTCCCATGCGGTTATATAGGAACTGGGGAATGCATGGAGACCAGGCGTAGGGGTCATTAGTGCGTGAACAGACAAGTGCCCGACTAGTTATGTTATATTACATAGTTAGTATGAAACATCTTCTAGGGAGAATAGTTCCGTTAGGGGTTCCTTTCCCTGGGAGGCATGCCCTAAGGTGCATGTCCATGCTGCGAAAAGAAACGCAGGAAAAACATCTGGGGGCGTATAGATAAAAATAAAAAAGATCATCTTTAGTTCACCGACCGAATATTCCCTTAAGAATGCTAGCTTTCGGGTTCACCTAGTCTGAGGTACATGTCCGGCTGACCCGGCAGTAACAATCGCAGAGGTGCTCCCTTTACCACCTAGCCGAACAATCGGGAACGTAGGGGTAAGCACAGGAGCCAGGCAACCCATCTTCGCCAAAACTTAAGTGATATCGATGCATATAATGGTGAATAAAAGGTACATGCGGAAGTGTGACACATGTGTTGGGCATGAAGCCCGTATGAATAAGCTTCTGTTTAAAGAAGCCCCCAGGTTTAATGAGTGCGGATAGCGCGTCACTTTATGAGCCTTTAAAGGCTATAAGAGAGAGAGAGAGAGAGAGAGAGAGAGAGAGAGGAAGAGAAATGTAAGACAGAAAATATATAAAAAATGGACAGAGGAAGGAGACGAACACAGAGTCCGGCGCTACGCATAGAATCTTCGGAGATGGGCTGCGTTCCATGGGTTCGGCTCGAGTCGGTTATCCGATGCATCCCACAGGCGGTACACTCCACCAGTCAGGACTTGGTCAATTATGAAGGGACCTTGCCACTTGGGCTTGAGTTTGTCCTTTTTCTTGTCCGGTAGTCGTAGAACTAATTCGCCAATGTTGTAATTTTTGGCCCGTACTTCTCTGCTTTGGTATCTTCGAGCCTGCTGTTGATAGAATGCGGAACGGGCTTTTGCCACGTCACGCTCTTCCTCCAATGCGTCCAAGCTGTCCTGTCGATCGAGCTCGGCTTCTCTTTCTTCATACATGCGCACTCGAGGTGAGTCATGAATTATGTCGCAAGGCAAAACTGCCTCTGCGCCATACACCATAAAGAATGGTGTGTATCCGGTGGTGCGATTCGGCGTGGTCCGCAGCCCCCAGAGTACAGAGTCGAGCTCCTCTACCCAGTGCGTGTTAGATTCCTTGACGGACCGCACTAATCTGGGTTTGATGCCGCTCATGATAAGACCATTTGCACGTTCGACCTGGCCGTTAGTTTGTGGGTGATAGACGGAAGCATAATCGAGCTTGATGCCCATGTTTTTGCACCAGAGTTTTACCTCGTCGGCCGTGAAGTTCATGCCATTATCAGTGATGATGTTGTGGGGGACGCCGTAACGGTGTACAACCCCGGATATAAAGTCTATCACCGGTCCGGATTCGTCCGTCTTAACAGGCTTGGCTTCTATCCATTTGGTGAACTTATCCACCATGACCAGTAAGTATTTTTGCTTGTGGGTTCCGCCTTTAAGGGGTCCAACCATGTCAAGCCCCCAAACCGCGAAGGGCCAAGTAATGGGGATAGTTTGGAGGGCGGTGGGTGGCATATGGCTTGGGTTTGCAAAGAGCTGGCAACCGGTGCATCGTTGGACTAAGTCCTGAGCGTCTGCCCGGGCCGTCGGCTAATAAAAGCCTGTACGGAAGGCCTTACTTACAAGGGACCGAGCTTCAGCGTGATGACCGCCCAGTCCGGCATGAATTTCAGCCAGGAGGTTCCGCCCCTCCTCTTCGGAGATGCACCTTTGAAGGACTCCGGTAGTGCTTTTCTTATAAAGCTTTCCCTCGTGGACTCTGTAGGCTTTGGATCGCCGCACTATGCAGCGTGCCTCATTTTGGTCCTCGGGGAGTTCCTGCCTAGTAAGGTAGGCGAGGAATGGTTCTATCCACGGGGCGATGACGGCCATTATTACATGGGCTGAAGGTGTTATTTCATTGGCAGAGCCTCCGATTGTGTCAGAATGTTCAGTGTCGGGCAGTGCGGTTGGGTCCGGGCTGTTATTGTTCGGCTCCCCTTCCCATACTATGGATGGCTTGAACAGCCTTTCCAAGAAGATGTTGGGGGGGACTACATCGCGTTTTGCGCTGATGCGTGCCAGGACATCTGCCGCCTGATTATTTTCCCGGGCTATATGGTGAAATTCAAGCCCCTCGAACCGAGCTGACATTTTTTGGACGGCGTTGCGGTAAGCTGCCATTTTTGGATCCTTGGCATCGAAGTCTCCATTTATTTGGGATATTGTGAGGTTCGAGTCCCCGCGCACCTCTAGGCGTTGAATGCCCATGGATACTGCCATCCGGAGACCATGTAAAAGGGCCTCATATTCGGTTACGTTGTTGGAGTCTGTGTACATGATCTGGAGTACGTATTGAACTGTGTCTCCTATGGGGGACGTCAAAACGACGCCAGCCCCTAGTCCCGCCAACATCTTGGAGCCATCGAAATGCATGATCCAGTTTGAATATGTGTCGTACTCTTTAGGGAGTTCGGCCTCCGTCCATTCTGCGACGAAGTCGGCCAAGACTTGCGACTTGATGGCTTGCCGTGGATTATAAGTTATGTCAAACAGGAGGAGCTCAATGGCCCATTTTGCAATCCGGCCCGTTGCGTCACGGTTGTTTATAATATCGTTAAGTGGTACTTCCGAAGCTACTGTTATTGAACACTCTTGAAAGTAGTGTCGTAGCTTCCGGGATGCCATGAATACGGCGTACGCGATCTTTTGATAATGCGGGTACCATGATTTGCAGGGAGTGAGGATAGTGGACACATAATAGACCGGCTTTTGAAGGGGGAATTTGTGTCCGTCTGCTTCTCGTTCGACGACGAGCACTGCGCTTACAACCTGATGTGTTGCTGCAATGTATAATAGCATTGGTTCGCCAATGTTTGGCGCGGCTAGGACTGGGTTTGTTGCCAGTATGGCTTTTATTTCGTCGAGTCCGACCGTGGCTGCATCCGTCCATTCTAAGTGTTCGGTGCACCGAAGGAGGCGGTAAAGGGGTAGGGCCTTTTCTCCCAAGCGGGAGATAAAGCGGCTTAGAGCTGCCACGTATCCGGTTAACTTTTGTATTTGTTTGGGGTCCTTTGGGATATCCAGTTGCGACAGAGCTCGGATCTTGGCTGGATTTGCTTCAATTCCTCTATCGGATACAATGAAGCCCAAGAGCTTTCCGGCTGGAACGCCGAAAACGCATTTTTCCGGATTGAGCTTGATGTCGTATGTTCGGAGGTTATCAAATGTGAGCCTCAAGTCATCTACTAGAGATTCGACATGTCTTGTTTTGACGACCACATCATCTACATATGCCTCCACTGTTTTGCCGATCTGGCTTGCCAGACATGTCTGAATCATGCGCTGATATGTTGCGCCGGTGTTTTTGAGCCCGAAGGGCATCGTGTTGAAGCAGAATGGGTCGTATGGTGTGATAAATGTCGTTGCGGCTTGGTCTGGTTCTGCCATCTTGATTTGATGGTAGCCAGAATATGCGTCGAGGAAACACAACGAATCGTGTCCTACGGTAGCATCGATAATTTGATCGATGCGGGGGAGGGGGAAGGGATCCTTTGGGCAAGCCTTGTTAAGGTCTTTAAAATCAACACACAGGCGCCAGGATTTGTCCTTCTTTGGTACCATCACCAGGTTTGCTAGCCAGTCTGGATGTTTTATATCTCTGATGAATCTGGCCTCCAATAGCTTTGCTAGCTCCTCTCCCATGGCCTGTTTCTTAGGTTCGGAAAAACGCCGAAGAGCCTGTTTGACAGGTTTGAATCCTGTTTGGATATTTAAGCTGTGCTCGGCCAGCCTGCGTGGGATTCCTGGCATGTCTGAAGGGTGCCAGGCGAAAATGTCCCAGTTCTCTCGTAGGAACTCTTGCAGTGCGGCGTCTACATCAGGGTTTAACTGTGCCCCGATGGAAGCTGTTTTATTGGGGTCCATTGGATGGACTTGGAATTTGACTATTTCGTCCGCCGGTTTAAAGGAGGTGGACTTGGATATTTTGTCGAGTACCACATCGTCCCTATTCACCGTAGAGCGCAGCGCAGTCAGTTCCTCAGCCGCTAGGGCTTCGGATAGTGCCTCGAGGGCCAGTGCGGCTGTCTTGTTTTCGGCGCGGAGTGCTATGTCCGGATCACTAGCGAGAGTGATGATCCCGTTAGGCCCGGGCATCTTGAGCTTCATGTACCCATAATGGGGTATTGCTTGGAAGATTGTAAATGCTTCCCGCCCTAGCAGAGCGTGATAACCGCTGCTGAAAGGAGCCACATGGAACGTGATCTCTTCGGACCTGTAATTGTCCGGCGTGCCGAACACCACATCTAGTGTGATTTTTCTTGTACAGCGCGCTTCCCGACTGGGGATTATTCCTCTAAAGGTTGTGCTGCTTCGCTCAATGCGGTTCCAGTCTATTTCCATTTTTTGAAGGGTTTCCTCATAAACAAGGTTCAATCCGCTGCCGCCGTCCATGAGTACCTTGGTAAGACGAAAGACGTCCACTATTGGACTGAGGACCAATGCGGCTGGTGCTCGGGCTGTTCGGAATTTAGGTTCATCACTGGCATTAAAGGTAATAGCCATGTCACTCCATGGGTTTATTGTTGCTACTTGGTAGACTTCGGCAAGGCTGTGGAGTGTCCTTTTCACATATTATTTGATGCGAAAGTCTCAAAGACTGTTAATACCGTATTGGTGTCTCTGGGGTGGCTTTCTGTGGCCTCCGGAATTAGGAGATTTTCGCCAATTTTGGCCACCTGCCGGAGTATCCAACATGCTCTAAGGTTGTGAGTTGGTGTGGTGTCCTCTGTACTGTGAATTTTACAGGGTCCATTAACCCATCCTTCCAGTACGGTTCCATGCCCTATAGAGGGTTTTTGCTTTTTAGTGCTTGACCCGGGTGTCTGGTGATGATGCACCCTTTTATTTTGGACTGGGTTTGTATTCAGGGCCGGATTGTCCCAAAATTTTATTTTGGTTTTCCAGGCGCTTTCCATCGCACAGTACTTTCGTACAATGGACGCCAAGTCAGCGAGGCGTGTAATATCACGGCGACTTATGGCGTTGAGTATTCCCTTGTCCGTGCAATTATTGTAGAAGATTGAGATTGCGTCTTCCTCGCGGCAGTCCCGTAGCCTATTCTTAACCAGGAGGAATCTGGCGCAGTAATGATGTACTGTTTCATCGGGCTCTTGCCTGATTTTGGATAGATCGCTTATGTTGGGGTGGGTGGGTGGAATTAAATCTGAAGCCTCACCCCATCTGAGGCTCATAGGCCGAGGAATTTCCGAACTCGAAAATTTGGATTCCTAGATGTTGTCCAATGAATCCAGCCCGTCGCCTGACTCTAAGTTCAGGTCTTGAGTGATATCCTCCCCTCCGCGGGTATCCGGCTTGGAGGGATCATCAATCCGGACGTAGCGAGTCCTTAAGATAGATGAAGGGTCGCTGCACTGTCCCTCTACCACGGCAACGTGATGGGTGACTTGGGGAGAGTTAATCTCTCTCAGATCGGGTTTAGACCCAATCTGGTCGTAATCTGTAGCGGCTCCCAGGGCGGCGAAGCGATCCATGAGCTTGTTTATGGAGTAGAGCTCCATTGGATTTAACTGCTCGGCGAGTTCCGAGCTGACATGAAGATTGTTTTCGATGGCTCGAGAAGTCATCGTCGGCGCAGAAGCCGAACAAGCGGTCATAAGAAAACCACCTAGCCGGAGGGTTTGGCCGACAGCCAAAGCTCCCTTAGCGACGGTGTCGTCTTTAAAGACGGGGCGAGGCATCCTTCCTGCTGGCGACGACACAGAGGAACTCTCAATGAAAGCACCAATGTCGGTGTCAAAACCGGCGGATCTCGGGTAGGGGGTCCCGAACTGTGTGTCTAGGCCGAATGGTAACAGGAGGCAAGGGACACGAAGTTTTACCCAGGTTCGGGCCCTCTCGATGGAGGTAAACCCCTACATCTTGCTTGATTAATATTGATGATATGGGTAGTACAAGAGTAGATCTACCACGAGATCGGAGAGGCTAAACCCTAGAAGCTAGCCTATGGTATGATTGTTGTTGTGTATGTTGTCCTACGGACTAAAACCCTTCGGTTTATATAGACACCGAAGAGGGTTAGGGTTACACAAAGTCAGTTACAATGGTAGGAGATCTGCATATCTGTATCGCCAAGCTTTCCTTCCATGCCAAGGAAAGTCCCTCCCGGACACGGGACGAAGTCTTCAATCTTGTATCTTCATAGTCCAGGAGTCCGGCTGAAGGTATAGTCCGGCTATCCGAACACCCCCTTATCCAGGACTCCCTCAATGGCCATGCTTATGGTCTGTTATGTTTGCATCTGAGTACTTATTCCGCTGCCAGTAGTTCTTCTCTTAGGAATTTCCTCACCCTGAAATTCCTCAGTGAAGAATTCATAAAAATCACCTATTCACCCCCCTCTAGTTGATATAATGCACTTTCAATTGGTATCAGAGCAAGGTACTCCCTTGTTCTGTGTGATTTTGGTTTAACCACCTGGAGTTCTAGTTATGTCGACCGCAGGTATGATCAAGGTTTCTGCTAAGTGTCCTACCTTCTATGGGACGGACTACCCCTACTGGAAGAATAAGATGCGCATGCTTCTTGAGGCAATTGATAACGATCTCTGGTACGTTGTGGAGAATGGTGTTCCCTCTATCACTCCCATCATCAATGCTGCTAATGTGAAGAGATTCAAGCAACTCGATTCTCAAGCGAAGAATATCATATGCGGCCATCTGAGCAAAGGACAGTATGGCAGAGTGAGTGCTTTGGAGACAGCCAAGCTTATCTGGGACAGGCCATCCAAGGTCAACGAGGGAGTCTCAACACAGCGTGACTCTCGAGTTGACGTTCTTCGAAATCTCTTCAACTGCTTCAAAAGACTCGACAATGAAAATGTTTGGCAAACCTTCGATCGCCTCACTAACATCTCAAATGAGCTTCAAGCACTTGGTTCCACTGACATCACCGACCATGAGGTGGTGAAGAAATTGCTGAGATCACTTGATTCCTCATTTGATACTCTGGCATTGATGATACAAGAACGTGTTGATTACAAGTCACCTGATCTCGCTGATATCCTCGAGAGGCTAAATACTCATGAGTTCCAACTTGCTGAGAAGAGAGATCTCTATGGTTCGAGCTATGGCAGATCACGTGCCCTGAAGGCCAAGGCAGTGTCTGAATCTGAAGATGAAGATTCTGGTAGCAGCCTTGGTGATCCTGAAGAACTGAGCCATGAACTAGCACTACTCGTGAAGAAATTCCATAAGTTCTCAAGACGTGGTCGCTTTGGAAAATCCTCAAGGAGCAATGATTCCTCATCCAGTGACTACAAGAAGAGGCTTTGTCACAAATGCAAGAAACCTGGACACTATGTTCAAGATTGTCCTCAGTGGGAAAAGGAATCAAAGAAGAAGAAATACAAGGATTACAGTTCTGATGATGCGAAGAAAAAGAAGAAATCCTCAAAATCTTCATCACCAAAATCCTCGAAGTCTTCGTCTTACAAGAAGAGCAGCTCCAAGAAGGCTCGAGCGTTCATTGGCAAGGAAATGGACTCTGAGGCTGAATCTGAGGAACATGAGGAAGAGGAGGCATCTGAGGAGTCTGAGTCTGGTGTGGCGAGCCTGGCTCTCGCTACTGCTTTCGTCAGCAAGTCCATCTTCAACTCTGAAGAAAATGGCTTCACCAACAAGGCTGATGGAAACAACGATGACTACGCTCCCACCTATTGCTTCATGGCAAAAGGTGCCAAGGTACTCAAATACCCCTCCTCTGAATCAAGTGAGAATGAATCTGATGAAAACCTCAATCCCAGCTACTCCAAACTTGATAAGATTGATGTAAAACAACAAAAGGCTTTTGAAAAGGTTCAAAACATGCTAGACAAAAGTGATGATATGTTGGGTGAAGAAATGGATCGCACTAAAACCTTGACTAAAAATCTTCACAGACTTCAGTCTAGGTTTGACAACCTTTAAGGTCATCATAACACTCTCTTATCTGATCATGAGAAGATTTCATATGAATTTCTTCAAAGAAAGCAAGATCTTGAAAAGCTAAGACTGAGTTATGAAGATCTTCAGAAGAAGCGTGAGTCATTACTTGCTTAACAAATCAACGCTTCTCGGGAAGAATTTGTTCCTCCATGCTTGAAGTGCATTGAACATGAATCTGCTAATTCTTCACCTGAATGTTCAAATGCTGCTAATGCTTACAATTCTTCACCCGCCTCTGCTATCACTAATTCCTCATCTGAGGACATTGCTAGTATCACTGACGATGCAGGGCTGAAGGAATTGTACATGGCAGGCGTGTACAAAAGCCTCAAAGGGCATCATACTCTTTGTGATGTGCTTAAAAAGCAGATCCTCAACAGGAACCCTAGAAAAGAGGGTATTGCCTTTGAGAGGAAACTCAATGCTGATGGTACATATTGGAAGCCTGAGCAGTACCCGAAAACCTCATGGGTGGCTGCAAAGGGACCTCCAATTGATCCATCAAACTTATCTAGCTTTGCATGTGAATCTCCTCGTTCTGATGATGAGTCATTTGAATCCAACTATAAATTGTTCAAAAATCAGAATGGTGAAGTATTTGCTAGATATGTTGGCACTAACTGCAGGAACGGTCCTCCTATGAAGAAAATCTGGGTTCCCAAAAGGTGCCTTGAAAGTCTTCAGGTGAATGTCCTCAAGACACCACCTGTGAAGAATAGGGACCCCAGATCAAATTCTTCATATGGACCAAATTCCTCAAAAGGATCAAAGTCCTCATATGAATATCATCGTTCTAACAACTCTGTTTCGCAGGGAAGAGCCAAGGGCTATGAATATGAGAATTATTCTTCTGATCATTATGTTCATAAGTCCTCGAAGAATTTCTCTGCTTATTCATATGCTTACCTTAACTCCTCTTATGTGAAACGAAATGGACTGGCTTCTATGCCACCTTTCTCGTATGGAGCTCGTAGAGTGATGAACTCTTTGCCACCCCTTCAGATGTGGGTGGTGAAGAAAAAGAACTAATATCTTCTGCAGGGTCAGGTCTCCAGACATACGTAATCGTCTGAAGAATTTGCTGGAGACCTGAGTGTGCCTGAAAGGATGCAGGCTAATCATGAAGAAATGAACTTTCATTTCTCACGTCCTCATACTGCTTTATCTGTTCTGTTGCTTGATGAAATTGATCTGATGAATTGATGTCATATTCTTCACTGATGAAGTATATGAAGTTCGTAAGTTGCACTAATTCATCTACAGGATGATCAACCCAAAGCCACTGAGTGGGTCCACGATAGTGGATGTACAAATCACATGACTGGTGACAAGAATCTATTGATGGATGCTCCCTTATCACCATCGCATCTGAAGCATATCATCTTCGCTGACAAAGGCAAAAGTCAGGTATTGGGTCTAGGTAAGGTTGTGATCTCGAAGGATCGACACATGGACAAAGTCATGCTTGTTGAGTCCTTAGGATACAACCTCATGTCTGTCTTAGATCGAGTTGTAAACTTAAACCCGATGGTGCTCTGATACTCTTGATGCGTTTTTCTGCATGCTTATTCCTCAAATATGATAATGCACGCATGCTGAATTACATCAGTCACCATATTTCATCATGCATTTCAAATTCTTCATTATGGTGTGTCTAATGCGTGTATGAATTACAAGATATAGGGGGAGATCTCCATGATTCTATTCTTCAAAGTGTGCAATGCTTCAAAAGAAAATTCCTCACTATGCACATCTTTAAGGGGAGTTCTTCTATATCCTGCAATCAAATTCCTCAATATCTATATTTACACTTCATATGTTTATCCCCATTGAAAGCTTAACCTATATTGTCATCAATCACCAAAAAGGGGGAGATTGTAGTGCATCCAGTGCCCCTTAGTGATTTTGGTGTATTGAAGACTTATAGGTTAAGGGACTAATGTGTTTATGAGTGTACACAGGTCTATAAGTCTATGAGGAGTTTGATATTTACAGAAAAAGTCGACCCCTAAAAGTGAAGTTCTTTGACTGAAGACTTTGAAAGTGAAGAAATTGGCGTGACCTTTGAAGACTTGGCATTCATTCGAGGAACATGAAGCGTGAATACTTTTGTTTTCGTAGTTTCATTTTCTCTTCCTTGAGTCATAGGAAACACCGTACTGTTAAAGGGGGTCGAGGAAATACTAAGGAAAAATTTCCATGTGATGCTCAACTCAAAATCCTACACCTACCAATCCCTTCGAGTGAAGCCATTGGAAATCTCATATAGTTCAGTCATATTCTTCAGTGACAGACACGAAGTTCTTCTGGTCTTTGAGGAATTTGTTCTGACTGAGGAGTTAGGAATTCGCCAGTGTGGATTGCCTACACAGTGAGGAACATGATAGCCCTGAGGAATTTGATACTCAAATTTCCGACCGTTGTTGTTCTATGCGCCAGCTGTCCCAAAATATCTATCCACCTAACGGTCATATCATTGAAGGGCATTTATGTCTTATCATGTCGGATTGCTTGCTAGGCTATAAATAGCCGCTCCCTACAACCACTAGTTGGTTGGCTGCTCCGAGAGAAACTGACACTTGTCATTTGAGAGCATCCCATCCTCCGAGGACTTTGAGCGAAAATCATCAAGTGAGGAAAACCCAAACCCAAACACATACAAACCCAAAGTTATTGAGCATCACTGAAGAGATTGATCCTGTGTGGATTCGACGCTTGTTACCTTTGAAGACTGTGCTTCTTCCAGACGGTTAGGCGTCATGGTCTAGAGCATCCAAGAGGAATTGTGGATCGCCGAGTGACCAAGTTTGTGCAGGTTCGGAAGTCACCTGAAGACTAACCACGGGTGATTGGGCGAGGTCTGTGTGACCTTAGCTCAAGGAGAATACGGTGAGGACTGTGTGTCCAGGACTGTGTGTCCTCACGTTTAAATACCTAGCCGCTCCAACCAGATGTACAACTGAGACAGCAGTTGGAACTGGTCTACCAAATCATTGTTTTCACCAAACTCACTTGTTCTATTTCCTCAACTCTTTCATTTCCTCATAACTGTGTTGAGTGCTTGTTCGTATCTGTGTTTGAAGACTTTGACTGAAGACTTTCTCAATTTCCTCAATTCAATTTTTTCAGTTTGTTTGTCTTCATCCTGTGTTATCCTGTGTTTACGCTTTCTGTACTCTATGCTTGTCTTCTTTTCATCATGATTACTAGGCTTGTGTTTTGTTATGTTTACTTTTGAGTACTTATTCCGCTGCTAGTAGTTCTTCGCTAAGGAATTTCCTCACCTGCAAATTCCTCAGTGAGGAATTCATAAAAATCGCCTATTCACCCCCCCTCTAGTCGATATAACGCACTTTCACATGCCTGTCTCAATGCTTTGCAATCTTGATATGGTAGTTGTCTTTGGCAAGTACCATTGTGTTGTGGTTATGGAAGCTGACAATTCCAAAGTCTTCGAAAGCTTTAGGAGAGGAGACATGTGTATTGCTAATTTCTCTACAGGACCGCAACCAGCCGTGTGCCTATTTGCAAAAGCTTCAGAAGGTTGGCTCTGGCATCGATGACTTGGTCATGCGGGCATGAGGAATTTAAACACGCTTGCGAAGAAGAAGCATGTCATTGGCATTGAGAATGTCAAATTCCTCAAGGATCACTTATGTGGAGCCTGTGAAGCTGGGAAGATGACAAAGGCTAAGCATCCAGCGAAGACTATCATGACCACCACTCGACCATTTGAATTGCTTCACATGGATCTCTTTGCTCCTAATCATTACTCAGCAGTCACAAATGATGCATCTCTCTATGGCTTTGTGATTGTTTATGATTACTCTCGTTACACATGGGTACACATTGTTACTTACAAACATGAAATGCAGGAAGTCTTCAAACGATTTTCCTCGAGGGCTTCAACCAACTTTGGTGTGAAGATCAAGCACATCAGAAGTGACAATGGAACTGAGTTCAAGAATTCTGGTCTTGATGACTATCTTGATGAACTTGGTATTACTCATGAGTTATTTGCTCCTTATACTCCTTAGCAGAATGGCGTCGTGGAGCGCAAGAACAGGACTCTTGCTGAGATGGCTCGGACTATGCTTGATGAATACAAAATGCCTCGTCGTTTCTGGGTGCCACATCATCAACAGAGTATATCTTCACAAATTCTTCAAGAAGACTGCCTATGAACTCCTCAATGATAAGAAACCCAATGTAAGTTATTTCAAAGTCTTCGGTGCTAAATGTTGGATTAGAGATCCTCATCACAACTCAAAAATTGCACCGAAAGCACATGAAGGTTTTATGCTTGGTTACATAAAGGACTCGCACACCTACAGAGTTTTCAACGACGTTCTTCACAAGGTTGTTGAAACTGTAGATGTGCGGTTCGATGAAACTAATGGCTCGCAAAGAGAGCACCTACCTTCTGTGATAGATGAACCAGCACCTGAGGAAACTATCAAGTTCAAGGCTACTGAGGATGTCATTCCTACCAAATAATATGTTGAAGAATTCGTTCCAGAACATGAAGAACGTCGAGCTAATGCACCTGAAGAAAATGATGCTGAAGAAAATGTTGATCAAATTCCTCAACGACAACCAGCTCATCCTCGCATTGCAAAAGAAGTGCAAGTTGAAAAGATCATAAATGACATTAAAGCGCCAGTTCCTCTCACACGCTCAAAAGCTTCACATTTATCTAACTTTTGTGGGCACTATGCTTTTGTCTCTATCACAGAGCCCACTAAGGTAGATGAAGCATTTCTGGAGCCCAGGTGGATTCAGGGCATGCAAGAAGAATTACATCAGTTCGAGCTCAACAACGTCTGGGAGCTGGTCGAACATCGAGATCCTCGCAAGCACAATATCATTGGCACAAAGTGGATCTATCACAACAAGCAAGACGAAAATGGCCTTGTGGTAAGGAATAAGGCACGGCTTGTAGCTCAAGGCTACACACAGGTTGAAGGAATTGATTTTGATGAAACTTTTGCACCTGTTGCTAGACTTGAGGCAATTCGCATATTACTTGCTTATGCTAACCATCATGATATCACTCTATATCAAATGGATGTGAAAAGTGCATTCCTCAATGGTAATCTTGAGGAAGAAGTATATGTTGCTCAACCCCCAGGTTTTGAAGATCAAAGCATCCTGACAAAGTCTTCAGACTCAATAATGCCCTCTATGGCCTCAAGCAGGCCCCTCGGGCGTGGTATGACACTTTGAAGGAATTTCTCATGAAGAAAGGCTTCAAACCCGGTTCACTCGACCCTACTCTTTTCACTAATTCTTATGATGGTGAACTATTTGTGTGTCAAATATATGTTGATGATATTATCTTTGGCTGTACTGACCAATGTTATAGTGATGAATTTGCCTATATGATGGGTGAAGAATATCAAATGTCTATGATGGGAGAACTGAAATTCTTCTTAGGTCTTCAAATTCATCAACAACGCAATGGCATATTCATATCTCAGGAGAAATACCTCAAGGATGTACTGAGGAAATTCGGCATGCAAGATTGCAAAGGCGTCAAAATTCCTATGCCCAGAAATGGCCATCTATGCACTGATGAAAATGGTATCGACTTTGATCATAAGGTATAACGCTCCATGATTAGTTCTTTAATGTACTTATGTGCATCTAGGCCAGATATAATGCTTAGTGTTTGCATGTGTGCCCGATTTCAAGCTACACTGAAGGAATCACACCATAAGGCTGTGAAGCATATTCTTCGATATCTAGCTCACACACCAACACTTGGATTATGGTATCCCAAGGGCTCGGCTTTTGATCTCATTGGATATTCTGACTCTGACTATGCTGGTGATCGTGTGGACCGCAAGTCAACATCTGGTAAATGTCATTTCCTCGGACGATCTTTGGTCTGTTGGTCCTCGAAGAAACAGAACTGCGTATCACTATCTACTGCTGAAGCTGAGTACATTGCCGCTAGTTTTTGCTCTGCTCAATTTCTATGGATGAAACAAACTCTCAAGGACTACGGCGTCAACGTGAAGAATGTGCCTCTCTTCTGTGACAATGAGAGTGCCATCAAGATTGCTCACAACCCAGTTCAGCACTCGAAGACAAAGCACATTCAGATTCGTCATCATTTTCTTCGTGATCATGTGTTGAAGGGAGACATTTCTATTGAGCATGTGAAGACTGAAGAACAGCTAGCCGATATCTTCACAAGGCCCTTGGATGAGAAGAGATTTAGCAAGTTGCGGCTTGAGCTAAATATCTTAGAATTTTCGAATGTTCTTTGAAAAGGTCACTCATCCTAACACTTATGAAAAATTGATGACTTAGATGTGCAACACATGAAGAAAACGTTTTTCTTCAACCAATGAAGAATAACACTCTAAGTGTGAAGAAATTAACGAAGAATTTGATTCTCAGAACCCTACGACAATTGTACGCGGTGTCTGAAATCATCATTATTATACGGTGGGTCACGCCACCACCAAAAGTTGAAAATCTTCAATTTGAGTTTTTCCTCAGTTTTGAATTCCTCAATTGGTCAAATTCTTCAACTTTGCATTGTGTTCACTGTTTCCATTGTTTTTCTTCATTGGCTATATATATATATGAGTTTATGTCCTCTACAACATTCACTTATGGCTATCTTTTCAAGTTGGCTTTTCTGCTAAGTGAATGTGATCGGACCCTTCCCCCTCTATGATATAATCAACCCAATCTGTTCACAAATTCTTCACGTGCGTTCTATTTGAAACTCGTTCAAAATCTTCACTGTGTCCTTGTCAGCTGAAGAATTGCAAACGCAACGTTAAAACTTATCTCTTTAAAATTTTCGGCTTTGCCGCTCAAACCGTTCTGCATCCCACGATATACTTATCTATTCACCCACGATCGTACACGATCTCCACTTCTCAGTACGTGGGTGACACATGTTAAGCGAATAAGAAGGGTCAGGGGCACGTTCATCCAAATTCTTCAGGCGAACAATTTTTCACCGTGGCTATAAATACCCCCATCCCCTTCCTCACTTCCTTTACTCCGCTCGACCTCTCTCTAGCTCGAACTTCTCAAACCCTAGCGCCGCCGCTACTTCATCGTCGCCGGTGAGGAAAAGCTTCACTGTCTCAACCTCATTGCCATCGTACTCGTGCCGGTCATGGAAATCTTCACTCCGCCGCCACCATAGTTGTCTTCCTCCGCCAAGTTAGGGCATGGAAGATCTACACTGATGAACTTCACATCTCCACATTCCAGTTCATCGTGTTCTTTGTCCAGGGTAATTAAAAGTTACTTTTACTGCCCTCTTTGCTTCAAATTATTTCTACAAAATCCTCAAAGGTGTTTTTCTTCATATCTTCACACACTAAAACACCTCACATGTCATTTGTTCTTGATTCGTTTCTCTAAGCTGTGTTTTTCTTCAAGATTCCTCAAATGTGTGGATTTTCGATCTATACATCTCTGGAACCTAAGACAAAGAACGCTTAGTGAAATTCTTCAAGACTCGTCTGGTCAAATTCCTCAAACTTGTTATTTATAAAAAAACCTTCTGAGAACGCATATGACCTCTCCAAATTCCTCGCAACTATACTCTGTTCACAAGTACTCATGTCAGCTCCTGAATCACTAGGTTCTCATCAACTTAACTCATTTTATAGTAAATTTTTCTTCTTGGTCATTGCAAAGTCTTTTTCTATCACTCCTTTTTCGACGCGAGTGTGTGGTCAATAGTCGGGGAGCCTAATTTCTCTCTCAAAGCCGCTTAGAGTTTAGTTTGTTAAATTGGCCTAACGAGAAGTACCCCGCCTTAGGGATAGGAGGTTGAAGCCGTGGGCTGACCCGCTTGAAGTCTTGAGATAGGATGTGTCATATTAAAGCACGACATAAGCACTTGTTTTCTAAGACCAATTTTTAGATTGGCACCGAACACTTGATCTTGTTCAGACGTCAAGTTTTTACTGACGTTTTTTGGTTTTCCAAGCTTATGGCACTTTCAAACTATTTGTGTGTTTTCAGCACAAGTCTCGCAGCACAACGCCGGACACCTTTTGAGATTCGGCAAAAACATTTTCGGATATTGCTATATATGCATCGGTTTTGAATTGTGTCTTCGGTCAATAGTTGGGTTGCCCGGCTCCTGTGCTTGCCTCCTACGTGCCGCTTTGTTCGGCTAGGTGTGCAAAGGGATAACCACTGTGATTGTGCTTCCAGCTCACATGGTTAAGCACATTCGGCGGAGAAAGCCGAAAACTAACTGTCACAATAAGCGTAAACTGGTCAGCGATCCGATGACTGTGTTAAATGATGGGCCATTCATAACATTGGCCGAAGTGTTTACGGCTTGACCTCGACTGTCGCCGAACACTACCGGGGGCTAGTAACTGGCCTCCCAAACTAAATCCTCAATATTTTGCTCTTACATTAGAGCTGAGGTTTCATGATCATGCTTAGCATGACAACCCAAAGAAAGGAACCGATAGCGGGACTATTTTCTTTGGAAGACATTTCTTATGTTAAACAGTAATATAACATATCTCTCTGCGTACCTTTGTTTATAAAACTGTATGGCCAGATTGCCTTGTTTGTCATAAATCTTTGCCCTCATAAAGGCTTTATAAAGTAGGACAAACACTCCTCAGCTACTGGCCGAGGAGGTGGAAGCCGATGGTCGGTCAACAAAGTTTTGTACAATGCGGATCCGAGCATTAATGATGTAACGTCCTTGGATACATAGAGTCATTACACATAATTTGTGATTATACTATGGATATCGATCCTTAATTCAGCCACCCGTGCCCGCATGGCTCGGGGGCTACTAGGCATCCTGCTCATTATTTATAAATATTAAAGGGGCACATCGATCCCCTGATCTGGTGTTGCCACCCGACCAGTGTCTCGGGGGCTACTGCGTTGGCAATCCAGTGTAGAAAATTTAAGTGCAATATAGCTTTCGTGGAGATTATGATCCTCAGGATTGGTCGGACGCACCCAACCTGAGTCTCGAGGACTCTGCACACCGCTTTTTGCGTCCCGAAATATTATGTCGAGCTAGGAGTTGATCCTCAGGCCGATTTTGTAAATCAACCTGAGTCTCAGTGACTACTGGGATCAGCAGTCTTATGTCATCCTTCAGGTGCATCTCGAGTTTTAGACCAATACACACCTTGAGGGCTGCTGGCTATATATCTCGGCAGAGAATAAATTGCACCAATCGAAAATATTAACAAAAAATCGGCCCACAATCGGGGTGGTGCACCACCTCGGAAGCAGTCCGGCATAAAGCTCGGTCGCTAGTGGCTGGCTCCATAGAGGGCATTTCTGGCATTAAGCTCGGCTAAACTCCTTCAACTTTTCTGAACCAAGGTGATCTACGACACCTCGGATATAGTACGGCGTTAGAGCTTGGACATAGTCCGGCGTTGGAGTTTGGACATAGTCCGGCGTTGGAGCTCGGATACATTCCGGCATTGGAGCTCGGAAACGGTCCGGCGTTGGTGCTCGTCTGCAAAAGATACCTCGAATATAGTCCGGCGTTGGAGCTCGGACGCAAGAGGACACTGCCGCCTGAGAAGAACTTCAAACCGAGGTGTGGCATAAAAATAACAAGGCATTGATAAAGGCCGAAGACTTAAAGGCCTCCTCAGATACCCAATGTGTAAGATCTTCAGATTTAGCTCGACAATCCTCAAGATAGAAGATGGGAAGATTTTTTGAACCAGTTTTCAAGACCGACGACCAAAGACGAAGAAAGGTTCGGAAGAACCGAGGAGCGTCCCCAACTTGAAGACCGGTTCAGGGGGCTACTGACGGTGTCCTGGACTAGGGGGTACTCACCACATTGTCTCCCGATCAGTTGGATTGGGCCGAGGACCCCCATGGCTGGTTACTCATGGGCCAGTTCGGACAGCCGAAGACATATACGAGGAAGATTCCACAAGACTTGGTGATCAAGACAAGGACTCCTCTCCACCGACGTATTCAACTAGGACTCTTGTTATCCTAGGCCTCTGGTATGTTATATAAGCCGAGGCCAGGCTAGTCGATAGATTATGACATTGCTCATCATACCTGTAGGGTTTAGACCACAACATATGATCTCGAGGTAGACCAACTCTTGTAACCCCTATACTCATCAAAGTCAATTAAGCAGGAAGTAGGGTATTACCTCCATCAAGAGGGCCCGAACCTGGGTAAACATCGTGTCCCCTATCTCCTGTTACCATCGGTCCTTAGACACACAGTTTGGAACCCCCTACCCGAGATCTGCCGGTTTTGACACCGACAATGGTGCTTTCATTGAGAGTTCCGCTGTGTGTTCGGGAAAAAATTGACGGCTCGCCTGTAGATCAATTGCGACTTCGGCATCTTCATCACCAGCTCGACTGGTCACCTTGGTTCGACCAAGAACTGCACCCCGTGTTCGGATCACCATGTTCGGACGAGGGCCTTCATCAAACATCTACTCCGATCTCTATCAAGATCATGGAGGAATCATCCATGGAGCTCGAGGGCTCAACATCAACATTGCCCTCGAGCGACCGTGCTGTTTTTCTGGACAACGAACTCGTATCTGCCGCCACTGCCTCCTCAAGTATCGCTTTGACGATTGCTTCGGTGGGATTGTGTGGAATTGAGTGTACAACAACCATGCAAAATTTCAACGAGTTCCGATGGAGAAATCTCTGGCAATCTATGATATACCGGAGCCATTTCGAATCTGACGGGAATCTGGACGATTTTGGAGCGTGGCGTCCAGCATCTAGCTTGGACGTCCTTTGGAAGATCCAACCATTGATCGGCTGCGAAATTCCTAAGTCTATCACCCCTCAAAATTTCAGCTCGATCCGACCATTCAAACTCCGGGAAACCTCCGATCAGCGCAACGATTTTCGGATCCGTTTCCTGCGCGAATACGAATCCGGCCCGAGTTCACGTTTCTTCATGAACGGGATATCGGACACCCCTTTTGAAGGAATTTTTTCTAGGGTATTGCGCGTTGTTTTTAAACACGTACCCATAAAATTTTAAGACTTCTCCGAGGTAATCTTCACCATCACGTTGGTGTCAAACCAGTCCGGCAGTATTGCTCCATGGTTGTCGACCTGCCCTAAACACATCGTCGCTTTATTGAGCCGAGCTCAACTCCTTCGATCATCATCTCGGCAAGCCGAACAAGAGTTCAGCATCGCGAAGGATAAATCATCATCAACGTCGCTACCCCACGGATTACACGGAGCGGGCACACCGGCATCGCCACGTGGTAGCTTCATCAAGCTAGCGTCGATCGCGTCACAAGTCTTAACCTGCGTCGGCATCACCATGCTGCCTCTTCTTCAAATCATCATCAAACACGCCGACCTGTTTTGACACATCGGCCGACAGGTAGACTCTGGCATCTCTTCGCTGAGCCGCTCCAACACCTCGGCTAGACCGGGGGCTTCATCATCTCTTCATCAACCTACTCCGGTGACCTTAGCGTCACCAGCCAACCAGCTTCGTCACGATTAGCTGGACCGAGGGCTTTGTCTTGGCAAGCCAACCTTTGCCAGCATCTCCATGTCGGCGCTTTATCACCCATCGGGCAATGGGTGTGCAGATCGAGTCCCAATGTTGGGAGTCACCTTTCTTCGGATTGCTACAATAAATAAACCAGGTGCTATTTATCCCAATAATTTTTGCTTGTTTGGGTCTATTCTCCCCCAAGAATTATTACTCCGGTTTGTTCCATCATCTCTACAGGGGCCTGTCAAATGGCGGCCGCATTATCGACGGTTACACAGTGGTACGATCAGTTTCCGTATATAGTCTGGCAAACATCGACTCCGGAACTCGGACCGGCATGTGAATTCGGGCTTTTGCCACGCCTTCATCGCGTCACGCCGACGCTCTGCATCAACATTGACTTCGGCGCCAGGCCACATCTCTTTAAATAAATTATTTTTGTGAAAAGCAATTATGCAAGGATTTTATATATATTTGTATTCTTCTTTTTGGATCGCACTATTTTATGCGTGTAGGTGATCGACTTCGACCGCGTTACACGGTCGCTTCGGCAAGCCAAGGCCACTGTCTCAAATTGGCATAAATCGGCTTGCGTGATCACCTTGTTTGTCGTGTTGCCATACCGACGTGTTCGGTTGCCTCGGGGACTTCGGCATCGCCGAGAGAGCTCTACCTCACCGAGTGTTCGGCGCACAGGTAAGTGAATCAAGTTGGGCAGTGCTGTCTCCTCGGCTGGACGGGAGGTTTCGTCAACACTTCATTAACCCGCACCGGGGGCTTTGGCGTCACTCTACCGGCCTGCTTTGGCCGTGCTATGACACCACTTCGGAGTGCCGAGCTCTTCGCTCCGCCACCTTGCGACTGGCTTGGGGGATGGAACCTTGTCCTGCATCAAGCTTGGACCGTGTCATCAATGCCGAACACATTAACAAGCTAAGTCGCTTTCATGCTCAAAAACTTTTGGTTTTAATTTTTTTTCTCAGTTCGACCAAGCATCATAATTCCTTGTCAATCTTTGTCTGTGACGCACAAATTCAAATACCCCGTTTACTTGGGGGCTTCCTTCATGAAGCTTTTCCTCTTGCATATGATTATACTTGTACGGCTTCGTTCCTTGTTCGTGTATTATGCCACAATATGCACCATATTGACTTAAGTGTTCCGCAAGCTAGGTTGCCTGGCTCCTGTGCTTACCCCTACGTTCCTGATTGTTCGGCTAGGGAGTAAAGGGAGCACCTCTGCGATTGTCACGACCGGGTCATCCGAGCTCTGACCTCAGACTGGGTGAAGCCGAAAGCTAGCGCTCTTATTGTTTTCAATCATGGTCGGCACACAACGGAACTCATGAGTACAAAAAATCTATTGCACAAGTCTCATAGTAATAATGAGCACTGAAGAAAGGTATCGGTGGGGGTATTATTTTCTTCGAAGATGCTTCTTACACTTCGTCAGTAATATAGCATAAGTTCCTGCGCGCTTTGTCTGTTACAGCCTTATGGCCTGATTGCCTGGTCATCGGAAACACCGTCGATACTCTCGACAGGTGGAGTACATGACACTTTTCGTCCCTAGGCCGAAGAGGGAGAAGCCGACGGTCGGTTAAGACACGTTTAAAGTTCGGGTGAACACAGATATGATATAAGTACTTCGGTACATACAATCATTATACATAAAATTCTTTTACCCAAGTCACTTGGGGGCTCTTAAAATTTATATGAGCTATTTTATAGTAAATGTGTTTTCTTCTTGGTCGTTGCAAAGTCTTTTTCTATCACTCCTTTTTCGACGCGAGTGTGTGGTCAATAGTCGGGGAGCCTAATTTCTCTCTCAAAGCCGCTAGAGTTTAGTTTGTTAAATTGGCCTAACGAGAAGTACCCCGCCTTAGGGATAGGAGGTTGAAGCCGTGGGCTGACCCGCTTGAAGTCTTGAGATAGGATGTGTCATATTAAAGCACGACATAAGCACTTGTTTTCTAAGACCAATTTTTAGATTGGCACCGAACACTTGATCTTGTTCAGACGTCAAGTTTTTACTGACGTTTTTTGGTTTTCCAAGCTTATGGCACTTTCAAACTATTTGTGTGTTTTCAGCACAAGTCTCGCAGCGCAACGCCGGACACCTTTTGAGATTCGGCAAAAACATTTTCGGATATTGCTATATATGCATCGGTTTTGAATTGTGTCTTCGGTCAATAGTTGGGTTGCCCGGCTCCTGTGCTTGCCTCCTACGTTCCGCTTTGTTCGGCTAGGTGTGCAAAGGGATAACCACTGCGATTGTGCTTCCAGCTCACATGGTTAAGCACATCGGCGGAGAAAGCCGAAAACTAACTGTCACAATAAGCGTAAACTGGTCAGCGATCCGATGACTGTGTTAAATGATGGGCCATTCATAACATTGGCCGAAATGTTTACAGCTTGACCTCGACTATCGCCGAACACTACCGGGGGCTAGTAACTGGCCTCCCAAACTAAATCCTCAATATTTTTCTCTTACATTAGAGCTGAGGTTTCATGATCATGCTTAGCATGACAACCCAAAGAAAGGAACCGATAGTGGGACTATTTTCTTTGGAAGACATTTCTTATGTTAAACAGTAATATAACATATCTCTCTGCGTACCTTTGTTTATAAAACCATATCGCCAGATTGCCTTGTTTGTCATAAATCTTTACCCTCATAAAGGCTTTATAAAGTAGGACAAACACTCCTCAGCTACTGGCCGAGGAGGTGGAAGCCGATGGTCGGTCAACAAAGTTTTGTACAATGCGGATCCGAGCATTAATAATGTACGTCCTTGGATACATAGAGTCATTACACATAATTTGTGATTATACTATGGATATCGATCCTTAATTCAGCCACCCGTGCCCGCATTAAGTCTCGCGGGCTACTGGGCATCCTGCTCATTATTTATAAATATTAAAGGGGCACATCGATCCCCTGATCTGGTGTTGCCACCCGACCAGTGTCTCGGGGGCTACTACGTTGGCAATCCAGTGCAGAAAATTTAAGTGCAATATAGCTTTCGTGGAGATTATGATCCTCAGGATTGGTCGGACGCACCCAACCTGAGTCTCGAGGACTCTGCACACCACTTTTTGCGTCCCGAAATATTATGTCGAGCTAGGAGTTGATCCTCAGGCCGATTTTGCAAATCAACCTGAGTCTCAGTGACTACTGGGATCAGCGGTCTTATGTCATCATTCAGGTGCATCTCGAGTTTTAGACCGATACACACCTTGAGGGCTACTGGCTATATATCTCGGCAGAGAATAAATTGCACCAATCGAAAATATTAACAAAAAATCGGCCCACAATCGGGGTGGTGCACCACCTCGAAAGCAGTCCGGCATAAAGCTCGATCGCCAGTGGCTGGCTCCATAGAGGGCATTTCCGGCATTAAGCTCGGCTAAACTCCTTCAACTTTTCTGAACCAAGGTGATCTACGACACCTCGGATATAGTACGGCATTAGAGCTTGGACATAGTCCGGCGTTGGAGTTTGGACATAGTCCGGCATTGGAGCTCGGATACATTCCGGCGTTGGAGCTCGGATGCGGTCCGGCGTTGGTGCTCGTCTGCAAAAGATACCTCGAATATAGTCCGGCGTTGGAGCTCGGACGCAAGAGGACACTGCCGCCTGAGAAGAACTTCAAACCCGAGGTGTGGCATAAAAATAACAAGGCATTGATAAAGTCCGAAGACTTAAAGGCCTCCTCGGATACCCGACGTGTAAGATCTTCAGATTTAGCTCGACAATCCTCAAGATAGAAGATGGGAAGATTTGTTGAACCAGTTTTCAAGACCGACGACCAAAGACGAAGAAAGGTTCGGAAGAACCGAGGAGCGTCCCCAACTTGAAGACCGGTTCAGGGGGGTACTGACGGTGTCCTGTACTAGGGGGTACTCACCACATTGTCTCCCGATCAGTTGTATTGGGCCGAGGACCCCCATGGCCGGTTACTCATGGGCCAGTTCGGACAGCCGAAGACATATACGAGGAAGATTCCACAAGACTTGGTGATCAAGACAAGGACTCCTCTCCACTGATGTATTCAACTAGGACTCTTGTTATCCTAGGCCTCTGGTATGTTATATAAGCCGAGGCCAGGCTAGTCGATACATTATGACATTGCTCATCATACCTGTAGGGTTTAGACCACAACATATGATCTCGAGGTAGATCAACTCTTGTAACCCCTATACTCATCAAAGTCAATTAAGCAGGAAGTAGGGTATTACCTCCATCAAGATGGTCCGAACCTGGGTAAACATCGTGTCCCCTGTCTCCTATTACCATCGATCCTTAGACGCACAGTTTGGAACCCCCTACCCGAGATCTGCCGGTTTTGACACCGACATGCATACTTCTTCAGAGAATTGAATTGTTCAAATTCCTCAACTGAAGAAAATGGATGACGGTAAGAAGCTACATAAAGGAGGAAAGAGGCCTGAGGTCAACACTGCCTTTGAAATACCTGAGGACATCTATGCTGGCTACTTCACACCCCCTGAGGAAGATAAAAACCAGCGCAAGGTGCGCATTCAAAAGATTGAGAGGAGATGGGCAAGAGAGTGGAGGGAGTACAAATATGTCACTCCCAAATATATGAAGAAATTTGCACTAAATCCTTCATGCCCAAGACCTCCGTTGGCACATGGTCAAATAGCTGATCCCACCAGCCTCAAGCGTGGTGAGGATTATCCTGATGAATGGGCCAAGCCATGCCAAGTTGGCCAAACAAGCAAAAGTTGCAGTGAGGAAATTCAACGAAGACTCTGCTGTCGCTGCTGCTATTGAGGCCTCTGTAAAGCCGAAAAAGGCCATGCCAAAGAAGCCTGCTCACAAGCCCAGTGCTTCACCAGCTATGCCCTCACGGCCGAGTTCCTCAGCTATGCCCTCACGGCCAGATTCCTCAAAGCCCTCACGGCCAATTCCTCATGCTGCTCCTGCTCCTTCAAAATCTTCAGCTCCTCCGCCAAAGTCTTCAGCTGCTACGACCAAATCCTCAACACATGTGCATCTCGCCACATGCCAAAGGACCACAGGCATATCTATTGCCTCAGGAGCCTCTGCAAGTTCCTCAGCTGCTCCCACTCTTCTGAAGAAGAAGACCACTGTTGGACGAGGTCCTCGACCAAGTCCTCACAAGAAACAAGTTGCTTTCCAAGTGCCCTCTGATGATGATGAGGCTGATGATGAAGAACTAGCAGAAATCATCAGAGACAGGCAAGTCAGGGCCGCTAGAGCCAAGGGTACAAGTGTGCCTCTGCTTTTGGATCCAAAGTTGATCCTCAAATACATTGATGTTTGGCACAAGGACCCCAACACTCCCATGCCCGACTTCAAGCTGACACCTGGCCAAAGTCATATGTTGACTCATTTCATGCAAGAAGAAAAATGGAAGTTTGAGAAGGCCAGTCAGATCAAGAAAGCGCAGTACAAAAAGGAGCGCTACCTAAAGAAAAATGGTGTCTCTATGACAACCGAAGAACTCGTCAATATACAGTCTGAGATCAAGAAACTCAGTGATGAATTTGACGCATACCATGATGATTGGCTGGGAGCCAAGGTTCGTTTTGTAAGACTTGCTGACAACTTCACCTCAAATGTTGCAGCCCCAACCCAACAGGAAATTCCTCAGGCTGAAGCATCTGCTCAGCCGACTGAAGAACATGCCAGCACCGCTGATGAAAATCAGGTTGCTGAAGAAAATGTGAGTTCCAGGGCTGATGACTGCATTCCAACCGCTGAAGAAATTGCCAAGGCATCAACTAGTGGTGCGCCTGAAGAAAATGAAGAAATCAGGGCAACTGCATCAGTTGCGCCTGAAGAAATTCAACCCAATTCCTCTGCTCCTGCGCCTACACCAACTCCGATCCTTCCATCTGCATCAGATGTGAAGAAAACTAAGGCTGTAGAAGCGTGCAGCAGTGAAGAAAAGGAAGGCATCAACTTCATCAGATTCTTCAGTTCAGAAGAAGATGAAGCGACTGACTAGCTCGTTTGCAAATCCAATTGATGTTGTTCCTATCTCAACCATGCCATCAAAGGACCTTGTTCCTTTTGATGAAGAATATGTGATTCCAAGTGAATCTGATGAAGAGAATCCCTCTGCTGCTTCGTGAGAGCATATGGATGAAGAAATTGAAGTGGATACAATCCCTTCAACACCAATTGTCTCCTCGCCTATGCCTCAGTTTACTGCTGAAGAGGCCGGCGTTGAAGAAATGGGAGATGAAGATGTGGACATTGGTTGTACCACACCCGTGCTAAGTGATGAATTTTGGGAAAGTCAGCACCCCAACTCTCCACTCTTCACACCATTACAACAAATTCCTCAGTCCCTAGTAACTACTGTACAAATGGGATCTGATGAACCACATTCCACATCGTCTGTCCATGAAGAAATTCCAGCCACTAGTGCTGAAGATCATGTAAATGAAGAATTGAAGTCCCAGGCTGCCACTGAAGCAGTACCTAAAATTCCTCAGCATGTGGAACCTGAGATCGAGATTCCGGAGGTTGTGATGCAATTGACTGACACTCCTCACCCAAAGCCAAAGGAATCATTCTCAAAGAAGCAGAAATTCAAGGCTGATGATTTCTTCGGCGAGCACGTGATCTTCACTGACTACAATCCTTATGAATCTGCTCGTCTAAGGAGGAAGCATTTCTGGACTGCAAGCCAGGCCAACTTCTACTCTTCACTGCTTTTCAACAAAGACAAAATCTTCTACCATGAGCATATTCCTCACGTGGACATGGAATCATTACCTTGCTTCTCTCCTGTGCTAAGTGTTCTTCATGATGCAGGCCTCCTCAACTTTTGCTCTGACATTGTTGATTGGAATGAAGAGCTTATTCTTCAGTTCTACGCTACATTTGCATATCACAGGTGATCCTGAAGATATCAACACCTAGGTCTTGGACTGGATGACCGAAAATACTCACTATAAGGCACCGGCCTCTGAATTGCTTCACGCCCTGCCCATCAGTCCACCCAGTGAAGGAGCTCGCTGCCTGTATCATGAACCAAAACTCACAGCTCATTACATGCAAGTGTTAATGAAGCCTTTGAAGTCCGGTCAAGCCCCAAGGACCAAATTCCTCGTAAAGGATTTACTCTATGTGCCCAGAACCGTCTATCGCATTCTGACGAGGACAATGAGTCCCATCAAAGGCCACGACTCATCTGATGAGGAAATAGTTGGGATCATGAAGAATCTGCTATTCAACATCATTCATAGCATTCCTATCAACTATCACGATTTCTTCATGAGGACTCTGGCAAATGCTGCACTTTCTGCATTTGAGTTGAAACCTTATGCACCTTGGATTATGAGATTCCTCAGGAAAAGGTCTTCACTCAACTACAAGGCTGATTTTCAGAATCACCTTAGCTATCTGCCCCCGATTGAAGTCCTCAAGTAGGCTTTTACTTCAACTAATGAAAAGGGCAAGGCTCCTGCTGTCATTGATGAAGGCATTTGTCCATCGGATGGTCAGTTTCGCAAAGCTGCATCTTATTCCACCAATGTTGACTCTGCCACACATGACTCTGCTGCCAATGCACCCAAGTCTACTCCTCAAGCCACTACTCCTCGTGGGATGACTGACCGTGAGCTTCTGCTTAGTATTCACCAGAAGGTGGATCGAAACCATAAATGGGTTAAGCGTCAATTTGGTTCATTTCTTCACAACATGACTGCTACACACAATGCAGTGAAGAAAAACCATTACTACCTCCATGAAGTCTTCGGTCGCACCTGGGCTATTCTATCACATCTGTACGGTGAAGAAGATCTCAAGAAAATGGGTCTCAAGGAAGATTTTGCTTGGTCTGCACCTCCACCGAAGAAATTCAAGAAGGTCAAGGTTCCTTCTTTGGTGTCCAGCTCATATTGTTCATCACGCGATACCGACGAATATGAAGACTTGGACGACACTGCGGCAGGACCTTCAACGACAAACGACCCTAACAACACTGGCACTCCTTCATCAACTTGATATTCTTCAGGGGCGTTAGTCCTCATTTTCGATCCTTTTGGTCATTCGATGACAAAGGGGGAGAATTTTGAGTTAGTATTCAAGCGGGTCTGTCTATATGGGCGTTTTTTTGCCAAGTTACAACTCTTGTTCTTCTGAAACTTTATTGGATCGAGTTGTAAACTTAAACCCGATGGTGCTCTGATACTCTTGATGCGTTTTTCTGCATGCTTATTCCTCAAATATGATAATGCACGCATGCTGAATTACATCAGTCACCATATTTCATCATGCATTTCAAATTCTTCATTATGGTGTGTCAAATGCATGTATGAATTACAAGATATAGGGGGAGATCTCCATGATTCTATTCTTCAAAGTGTGCAATGCTTCAAAAGCAAATTCCTCACTATGCACATCTTCAGGGGGAGTTCTTCTATATCTTGCAATCAAATTCCTCAATATCTATATTTACACTTCATATGTTTATCCCCGTTGAAAACTTAACCTATATTGTCATCAATCACCAAAAAGGGGGAGATTGTAAGTGCATCTAGTGCCCCTTAGTGATTTTGGTGTATTGAAGACTTATAGGTTAAGGGACTAATGTGTTTACGAGTGTACACAGGTCTATAAGTCTATGAGGAGTTTGATATTTACAGAAAAAGTTGACCCCTAAAAATGAAGTTCTTTGACTGAAGACTTTGAAAGTGAAGAAATTGGTGTGACCTTTAAAGACTTGGCATTCATTCGAGGAACATGAAGCGTGAAGACTTTTGTTTTCGTAGTTTCATTTTCTCTTTCTTGAGTCATAGGAAACACCGTACTGTTAAAGGGGGTCGAGGAAATACTAAGGAAAAATTTCCATGTGATGCTCAAATCAAAATCCTACACCTACTAATCCCTTCGAGTGAAGCCATTGGAAATCTCATACAGTTCAGTCATATTCTTCAGTGACAGAGACGAAGTTCTTCTGGTCTTTGAGGAATTTGTTCTGACTGAGGAGTTAGGAATTCGCCAGTGCGGATTGCCTACACAGTGAGGAACATGATAGCCCTGAGGAATTTGATACTCAAATTTCCGACCGTTGTTGTGCTATGCGCCAGCTATCCCAAAATATCTATCCACCTAACGGTCATATCATTGAAGGGCATTTATGTATTATCATGTCGGATTGCTTGCTAGGCTATAAATAGCCGCTCCCTACAACCACTAGTTGGTTGGCTGCTCCGAGAGAAACTGACACTTGTCATTTGAGAGCATCCCATCCTCCGAGGACTGAGCGAAAATCATCAAGTGAGGAAAACCCAAACCCAAACACATACAAACCCAAAGTTATTGAGCATGACTGAAGAGATTGATCCTGCGTGGATCCGATGCTTGTTACCTTTGAAGACTGTGCTTCTTCCAGACAGTTAGGCGTCATGGTCTAGAGCATCCAAGAGGAATTGTGGATCGCCAAGTGACCAAGTTTGTGCAGGTTCGGAAGTCACCTGAAGACTTACCACGAGTGATTGGGCGAGGTCTGTGTGACCTTAGCTCAAGGAGAATATGGTGAGGACGGTGTGTCCGGGACTATGTGTCCTCAGGTTTAAATACCTAGCCGCTCCAACCAGATGTACAACTGAGATAGCAGTTGGAACTGGTCTACCAAATCATTGTTTTCACCAAGCTCACTGGTTCTATTTCCTCAACTCTTTCATTTCCTCATAACTGTGTTGAGTGCTTGTATGTATCTGTGTTTGAAGACTTTTACTGAAGACTTTCTCAATTTCCTCAATTCAATTTTTTCAGTCTGTTTGTCTTCATCCTGTGTGATCATGTGTTTACGCTTTCTATACTCTGTGCTTGTCTTCATTTCATCATGATTACTATGCTTGTGTTCTGTTATGTTTACTTTTGAGTACTTATTCCGCTGCTAGTAGCTCTTCGCTAAGGAATTTCCTCACCTGCAAATTCCTCAGTGAAGAATTCATAAAAATCGCCTATTCACCCCCCCTCTAGTCGATATAACGCACTTTCACATGCCTGTCTCAATGCTTTGTGATCTTGATATGGTTGTTGTGTTTGGAAAGTATCGTTGTGTTGTGAGCATGGAAGCTGACAATTCCAAAGTCTTCGAAGGCTTTAGGAGAGGAGATTTGTATATTGTTGATTTCTCTACATGACCACAACATGCTACATGTCTACTTGCAAAAGCTTGAGAAGGCTGGCTATGGCATCAACGACTTGTGAAGCCAGAAAGATAACCAAGGCCAAGCATCCCTCAAAGACCATCATGACTACCACTCTTCCATTTGAATTGCTTCACATGGATCTCTTTGGCCCTACTCACTATGCCGCATTTACTAATGCTGCATCTTTATATGGCTTTGTCATTGTTGATGATTATTCTCGATATACATGGGTGCATATCATCACTTACAAAACTGAAGTGCAGGAAGTCTTCAAACGATTTTCCTCGAGGGCTTCAACCAACTTTGGTGTGAAGATCAAGCACATCAGAAGTGATGATGCAACTGAGTTTAAGAATACTGGTCTTGATGACTATCTTGATGAACTTGGTATTACTCATGAGTTATCTGCTCCTCATACTCCTCAGCAAAATGGCGTCATGGAGCGCAAAACAGGACTCTTGTTGAGATGGCCCGCACTATGCTTGATGAGTACAAGACACCTCCTCGCTTCTGGCCTGAGGCAATTGATACTGCGTGCCACATCATCAACAGGGTATATCTTCACAAATTCTTCAAGAAGACTGCATATGAACTCCTCGCTGACAAGAAACCCAATGTGAGTTATTTCAAAGTCTTCAGTGCTAAATGTTGGATTAGAGATCCTCATCACAATTCTAAATTTGCACTGAAAGCACATGAAGGTTTTATGCTTGGTTATGGTAAGGACTCGCACACCTATAGAGTCTTTGACACCTATCACCACAAGGTTTTTGAAACTGTAGATGTGCGGTTCGATGAGACTAATGGCTCGCAAATAGAGCACCTACCTCCTGTGACAGATGAGATACCTCCTGAGGAATCTATTAAGTTCAAGGCTACTAAGGATGTCATTCCTACCGAAGAATCTGCTGAAGAAGTCATTCCAGAACATGAAGAATGTCATGTTGATGCACCTGAGGAAAATGGTGCTGAAGAAAATGCTGATCAAATTCCTCAATGACAACCAGCTCATCCTCGCATTGCAAATGAAGTGCAGATTGAGAAAATCATCAACGACATCAACATTCCAGGTCCTCTCACAGGCTCAAGAGCTTCACATTTGTCTAACTTTTGTGGGCACTTTGCTTTCGTCTCTATCACAGAGCCCACTAAGGTAGATGAAGCATTTCTGGAGCCTGAGTGGATTCAAGCTATGCAAGAGGAATTACATCAATTCGAGCTCAACAACGTCTGGGAACTGGTCAAACGTCCAAATCCTCGCAAGCACAATATCATTGGCACAAAGTGGATCTACCGCAACAAGTAAGATGAAAATGGCCTTGTGGTGAGGAATAAGGCACGACTTGTAGCTCAAGGCTACACACAGGTTGAAGGAATTGATTTTGATGAAACTTTTGCACCTATTGCTAGACTTGAGGCTATTCGCATATTACTTGCTTATGCTAACCATCATGATATCATCTTATATCAAATGGATGTGAAAAGTGCATTCCTCAATGGTAAGCTTGAGGAAGAAGTATATGTTGCTCAACCCCCGGGTTTTGAAGATCCAAAGCATCCTGACAAAGTCTTCAGACTCAATAAGGCCCTCTATGGCCTCAAGCAGCCCCTCGGGCGTGGTATGATACTTTGAAGGAATTCCTCATGAAGAAAGGCTTCAAACCCGGTTCACTTGACCCAACTCTAAATCTTATGATGGTGAATTGTTTGTGTGCCAAATATATGTTGATGATATCATTTTTGGCTGTACTAACCAACGTTACAGTGATGAATTTGCCTATATGATGAGTGAAGAATATTAAATGTCTATGATGGGAGAACTGAAATTCTTCTTAGGTCTTCAAATTCATCAACAACAAAACGACATCTTCATATCTCAAGAGAAATACCTCAAGGATGTACTGAGGAAATTCGGCATGCAAGATTGCAAAGGAGTCAAAATCCCTATGCCCACAAATGGCCATCTATGCACTGATGAAAATGGTATTGACTTCAATCAAAAGGTATACCGCTCCATGATTGGTTCTTTATTGTATTTATGTGCATCTAGGCCAGATATTATGCTTAGTGTTTGCATGTGTGCCCGATTTCAAGCTACACCGAAGGAATCACATCATAAGGCTGTGAAGCATATTCTTCGATATCTAGCTCACACACCAACACTTGGATTATGGTATCCCAAGGGCTCGGCTTTTGATCTCATGGATATTTAGACTCTGACTATGCTGGTGATCGTGTGGACCGCAATTCAACATCAAGCACATGCCATTTCCTCAGACAATCCTTGGTCTGTTGGTCCTCGAAGAAACAGAACTGCGTATCACTGTCTACTGCTGAAGTTGAGTACATTTCTACTGGTTCTTGTTGTGCTCAATTGTTGTTGATGAAGCAAACCCTCAAGGACTACGGCGTCAACGTGAAGAATGTGCCTCTCTACTGTGACAATGAGAGTGCCATCAAGATTCCTCATAACCTTGTTCAGCACTCGAAGACAAAGCACATTCAGATTCGTCATCATTTTCTTCGTGATCATGTGTTGAAGGGTGACATCTCTATTGAGCATGTGAAGACTGAAGAACAGCTAGCCGATATCTTCACAAAGCCCTTGGATGAGAAGAGATTTAGCAAGTTGAGGTGTGAGCTAAATATCCTAGAATCTTCGAATGTCCTTTGAAAAGGACACACATCCTAACACTTTTGCAAAATTGATGACTTAGATGTGCAACACGCGAAGAAACGTTTTTCTTCAATCAATGAAGACTAACACTCTAAGTGTGAAGAAATTAATGAAGAATTTGATTTTCAGAACCTTACGACAATTGTACGCGGTGTCTGAAATCATCATTCTTATACGGTGGGTCACGCAACCACCAAAAGTTGAAAATCTTCAAATTTGAGTTTTTCCTCATTTTTGAAATTCCTCATCTGTTCATTTTCTTCAACTTTGCAATGTCTTCACTCTCTCCGTTGTTGTTCTTCTTTGGCAATATATATATATATATGAGTTCATGTCCTCTACAACATTCACTTATTGCTATTTCTTCAAGTTGCTCTTTCTGCTAAGTGAATGTGATCGAACCATTCCCCCTCTATGCTAAACTCAACCCAGTCTATTCACAAACTCTTCATGTGCGTTCTATTTGAAACTCATTCAAAATCTTCATTGTGTCCTTGTCAGCTGAAGCATTTCCGAATGAAACTTTAAACTTATCTTTTCTGAATTTTCGGCTTTTGCCGCTCAAACCATTCCACTTTCCACGATATATTATCCTATTCACCCATGGTCGTGCATGAATGTCACCTCTCAGTACATGGGTGACACATGTCATGCGAATGAGAAGGGTCAGGGGCACGTTCGTCCAATTTCCTCGGGCGAGCAGTTTTTTACTTCGGTTATAAATACCCTCTCCCTTCCTCACTTCATTTTTACTCCGCCCGACCTCACTCCCTCGCTCGAGCTATCAAACCCTAGCGCTGCCGCTACTTCCATCATCGCCGGTGAGGAAGAGCTTCACTGCCTCGAACTCGTCGCCGTCGTACTCGCACCGAGTGCAGATTTCTTCACTCCGCCGCCGCCGTAATTGTCTTCCTCTGCCAAGTTAGGGCGTGGAAGATCTGAACTGATGAGCTTCTAAATCTACTCATCACAGTTCATTGTGTTCTTTGTCAAGGGTAATTAAAAGTTACTTTTACTGCCCTTGTTGATTCTGATGTTTTCTACAAAATCTTCAAAAGGTGTTTATCCTTCAAATCTTCACACACTAAACACCTCTCACGACATCTGTTCTTGATTTGTTTCCCTAAACAACATTTTTCTTCAAGATTCCTCAATTGTGTGGATTTTCAAATCTGTACAACTCTGGAACCTAGGTCAAAGAACGCTTAGTGAAATTCCTCAAGACTCATCCGGTCAAATTCCTCGAACTTGTTCTTTTTGTAAAAACTTCTAAGAACGCATATGACCTCTCCAAATTCTTCGCACCTATACTCTGTTCAAAGGTACACATCTTCGTTGCTGAATCTCTAGGTTCTCATCAACTTAACTCATTTGCAGCGTTCCTCAAAGAAAAGTTGCATACCTCTTCAGACAACTCCATAGTTCAAAATCCTCAGCTGAAGAAAATGGCAGATGGCAACAAACCTCAGAAGGGAGGTAAGAATTGGAAGTCAACACAACGTTTGAAATCCCTGAGGATATATATGATGAATAATGCACTCCTGATGAGGCCAAACATGGCAAGGAGACCAAAAATTAGCGCAAGGTGCGCATACAGAAGATAGAGAGGAGATGGGCACGGGAATGGAGGGAATATCGCTACGTTACACCCAAGTACATGAAGAAATTCACTGTACAGTCTCCATTCCCAAGACCTCCATTGGCACCTGGCCAAGTTGCTGATCCCTCTAGCATCAGAAGAGGTGAGTAATTTCCCAAGGAATGGGCCAAGTGTCAAGCTAAGCTAGCCAAACTGGCAAAAGAAGCAGTGAAGAAATTTAATGAAGATTATGCTGCTGCCACTGCTGAGGCCTCTGCTAGCAAGCCTAAAAAGGCTATGCCCAAGAAGCTTCCTCACAAGCACAGTGCTTCAACTTATATGCCCTCACGGCCAAGCTCCTCAATAATGCCCTCATGGCCAAGTTCTGCAAAGCCCTCAGGGCCAATTCCTCATGCTGCACCAACTCCTCCAAAATCCTCAGCTCCTCCGTCCAAATCCTCAGCACATGCGCATCTCGCCTCGTGCCAAAGGACAACAGGCATCTCTATTGCCTCAGGAGCCTCTGCAAGTTCTTCTGCTCCTCCGCATTCTTCAACTGGCCCTACCTTGCTGAAGACAAAGGCCGCTGCTTGACGAGGTTCTCGACCAAGTCCTCACAAGAAGCAGGTCGCCTTCCAAGTACCGTCCGATGACGACGAAGCTGATGATGAAGAACTCACTGAAATCATCAGAGACAGGTAGCACAGGGCCGCTAGAGCCAAAGGCAGTAATGTGCCATTGATGCTGGATCCAAAGTTGATCCTCGACTTCATCAACTTGTGGCACAAGGACCCCAACACACCTTTGCCTGAGATGAACCTCACTCATGGTCAAAGTCATGTGTTGACTGCCTTCATTGATGAAGAGAAATGGAAATATGAATAGGGGAGGAAGGTGAAGAAAGCGCAGTACAAGAAAGAGCATTTTCTAAAGCAAAACTTCTTGAAGCTTTCACCTGAAGGACTTGTAGCTCTGCAATCAGAGATCAAGAATCTGAGTGATGAATTTGATCACTACTATGCTGACTGGCTTGGAGCCAAGGTCAGATTCATCAAGATGACTGAAAAAATTACTAACAATGTTGCAGCTCCAACACAACAAGAAATTCCTTAGGCTGAGGCATCTGCTCAGCCTACAGAAGAACATGCCAGCACCGCTGATGAAAATTAGGCTGCTGATGAATCTGCTAGTACCAGGGCTGATGACTGCATTCAGCCACTGATGAAACTGCTAGGGAAACCACTAGTGTTGCGCCCGAAGAAACTGTTAGGACGGCTGAAGCTTCAACCGATGTGCCTAAAGAAACTGATCATGCCAGGGTAACTGCATCAGTTGTGCCTGAATAAACTGAACCAATTTCCTCTGCTCCTCCTGCACCTACACCAAGTCCAATTCTTCCTTCTGCATCAGAAGCGGAGAAGACCAAGGCTGCGGAGCGTTCAGCTATGAAGAAAAGGAAAGCATCAACTTCATCAGAACCTTCAGCTCCGAAGAAGACGAAGAAATTGACCAGCCCTTTTGAGAATTTGATTAATGTTGTTCTAGTCTCGAGCATGCCATCAAAGGAACTCCTTCCTTTTGATGAAGAATATGTGATCCCAAGCGGATTCATTGAAGATATTCCTTCTGCTACTTCTTCAGAGAAGTTGGATGAAGAAATTGAAGTGGATGCAATTCCTTCAACCCCGGTTGTCTCATCGCCCATGCCTCAGTTCACTTCTGAAGAGGTCGGTGTTGAAGAAATGAGTGAAGAAGATGAGGGTGTGGACATTGTGTGCACAACGCCAGTGATGAATGATGACTTTTGGGAAAGTCAGCACCCCAATTCTCCGTTGTTCACTCCTCTGCAACAAATTCCTCAGTCCCCAGTGACTAGTGAAGTTCAAATGGGATCTAAAGAACCACACCCCACTTCGTCTATTCATGAAGAGATTCCAGCCACTAGTGCTGATGAAATTGCTGCAGACCCAGTCTGCCACTGAAGAAGAGACTGAAATTCCTCATCATGAGGATCCTGATATTGCGATTCCTGAGGTTGTGATGCAATTAACTGATACTCCTCAGCCCAAGCCAAAGGATCCTTTCTCAAAGAAGCAAAAAATTTAAGGCTGATGACTTCTTCCACGGGCATGCATTCTTCACGGATTACAACCCATATGACTCTGCTCGTCTTAGAAGGAAGCGTTTCTGGACTGCCAGCCAAGCCGACTTCTATTCTTCACTGCTCTTCAACAAACACAAAGTCTTCGACCATGAGCATATTCCTCACGTGGACATGGAATCACTGCCTTGCTTCACGCCGGTCCTTAGTGTTCTTCATGACGCTGGACTGCTCAAATTTTGCACTGATATTGTTGATTGGAATGAAGAGCTAATTCTTCAGTTCTATGCAATGATGCACATCACAGGAGATGCTTCTGATGTGAACTCTTGGGTATTGGACTGGATGACAAAGAATACTCACTTCAAAGCACCGACCTATGAATTGCTTCATGCCTTGCCTGTCAGTCCTCCCCTTGAAGGTGCACGTTGTATCTACCATGAACCTGGACTTACAGCTCACTACATGCAAGAGTTGATGAAGCCGCTGAAGCCCGGTCAAGCCCCAAGGACCAAATTCCTCGTGAAGGAATTGTTGTTTGTGCCTAGAACTGTCTATCGCATTCTGTCAAAGACATTGAGTCCAATAAAAGGCCATGACTCGAATGATGAAGAAGTTGTTGGCATCATGAAGAATCTGCTATTCCATATCATACATGGCATTCCTATCAACTACCATGATTTCTTCATGAGGACTCTTGCAAATGTTGCACTCTCTCCATTTGAGTTGAAGCCTTATGCTCCTTGGATTATGAGATTCCTTAGAACAAGGTCTTCACTCAACTACAAGGCTGATTTTCAGAATCACATCAGTTACCTGCCCCCAATCGAAGTCCTCAAGCGGACATTTTCCTCATCTGATGAAAAGGACAAGGCTACTGGTATTATTGATGAAGGCATACATCCATTGGATGGTCTATTCCGCAAAGCTGCTTCCTACTCCACCAATGATGACTCTGCCACTCATGACTCTGCCGCAAATGCTTCAAAGCAAAATCCTCAAAGCATAGCTCCAAGGGTGATGACTGATCATGAGCTTCTCCTTAGTCTTCACTGGAAGATCGATCGCAACAACAAATGGGTTAAGCGTCGGTTTGGTTCTATTCTTCACAACATGATTGCTACACACAATGCAGTGAAGAAAACCATTACTACTTCCATGAGGTCTTCGGTCACACCTGGGCCGTTCTATCACATCTGTATGGTGAAGAAGATCTGAAGCAAATGGGTTTCAAGCAGGACTTTGAATGGTCTCAACCACCAGCGAAGAAATTCAATAAGACCAAAGTTCCTTCCTTGGTAGCCAGCTCATATTCTTCATCGCGTGAGACTGATGAGCATGAAGATTTGGACGACACTGCGGCAGGCCCTACCTCAACAACCGACCCCAACAATGTTGGTTCTCCTTCATCGACTCAGTGATGATATTCTTCAGGGGCGTTAGTCCTCACTTTTCGTCCCTTTTGGTCATTTGATGACAAAGGGGGAG
Source organism: Triticum urartu (assembly GCF_003073215.2). Lineage (NCBI taxonomy): Eukaryota > Viridiplantae > Streptophyta > Magnoliopsida > Poales > Poaceae > Triticum > Triticum urartu. The sequence continues at coordinate 489,038,727 of NC_053023.1, read as the reverse complement.
AAATTTGAGTTAGTCTTCAAGCGGGTCTACTTATATGGGCATTTTTTTGCTAAGTTACAACTCTCGTTCTTTTGAAGACTTTGCTGGATCGAGTTGTAAACTTAAACCCGATGGTGGTTTGATACTTTTGTTGTGTTAATGCACGCATGCTGAATTACATCAGTCACCATATTTCATCATGCATTTCAAATTCTTCATATTATATGTTAAATGTGTGTATGGATTACAAGATATAGGGGGATATCTCCATGATTCTACTCTTCAAGTGTGCATTGCTTCAAAAGCAAATTCCTCACTATGCACATCTTCAGGGGGAGTTCTTCTATATCTTTCAATAAAATTCCTCAATATCAGTACTTACACTTCATATGTTTATCCCCGTTGAAAACTTAACCTATATTGTCATCAATCACCAGAAAGGGGGAGATTGTAAGTGCATCTAGTGCCCCTTAGTGATTTTGGTGTATTGAAGACTTATAGGTTAAGGGACTGATGCGTTTGTGAGTGTAAATAGGTTTATAAGTCTATCAGGAGTTTGATATTTACAGAGAGAGTCGACCCCTAAAAATGAAGTTCTTCGATTGAAGACTCTGGATGTCTGAAGACTTTTCGAAGACTTTGAAAGTGAAGAAATTGGTGAGACCGTGAAGACTTGGTATTCATTCGAGGAACATGAAGCATGAAGACTTTTGTTTTCGTAGTTTCTCTTTTCTCTTTCTTGACTCATAGGAAACACCGTATTGTTAAAGGGGGTCAAGGAAATACTAAGGAAAAGTTTCCAAGTGATGCTCAACTCAAAATCCTACACCTACCAATCCCTTCGAGTGAAGCCATTGGAAATCTCATACAGTTCAATCAATTTCTTCAGTGACAAAGACAAAGTTATTCCGGTCTCTGAGGAATTTGTTCTGACTGAGGAGTTAGGAATTCGCCAGTGCGGATTTTCTACAAGTGAGGAACATGATAACCCTGAGGAATTTGATAGTCAAATTTCCGACCGTTGCTGTGCTATGCGCCAGCTGTCCCAAAATATCTTCCCACCTAACGGTCATATCATTGAACAGCATTTATGTCTTATCATGTCGGGCTACTCCCTAGGCTATAAATAGCCACCCCTGTAACACCCCCAGTGTCATGCTACAGTAATCCCCTATTAATGATGCCACACCATCATAATTAAATTTTGCTAATCATCACCTTGTCCCAAACCGACCTCAAATTCAAATTTAAAAGACAAGTCAAAATTATTTCTCCTCAAGCTATAAAATTAAAATGTTCGAATAGTTCTATACAATTTCCATGATCAATGTCATGTTGAAACGAACTTGGTTTGGCTCACAAATAAATTCCTAGGAAATTAATAAGTGGTCCAAACTCATTTAAATTGGCCTTTTCAAAATAAGCAAATATTTATAATTTTCCAAATGATGTGAAACATTGTGTGTGGTCTCAAAAATATTGCCTACTAATTATGTGCCAAATTTCAAGTTGAACTAAATTTAATTACTTTGGCATTTAAGTAGAAAATAGTACGAATTTAATAAAGCAGAAAACTTTAAAAAAACAAAATGGGCCAAGTGCACACTGTGCACTAGAAGCCTAGTGCTACAGTAGCACGGCCCAAGCCCACCAGGGCCTTCTCCATCTTCTCTGTACAGGAGGCAGAGACCTGTGCGTGGTGCACATCCATGCCTCCATGACCGCCGTGCCGACCATCTGGCGAGTCCCCGCGGTGTACAAGACCATCCCCAAGCCCCTGGACAAACCCTAGAAACCCAGTTCCCTCATTTCCCCCTCGCACTCGATCTGGAAGAGGAGCCGAAGCTTCCGGCGCCGCGCCATAGTCGTCATCGCGGACGCCGACCTCCCCTTGCTGCACCAAGGTGTCCAGAAGCCTCCCCGCACTCGTCTCCTTCGTCCCCACCGAAGAACCCGAGCCAAGCCACACCGTACGCTCGGGATCGAGCCGGTTTCTCCGCCACGGCCGCGGCATCTCGCCGTCGATCTACACCACCGCGCCACCCCGACCGTCACAAGCACGTCCCCGACCTCCCTCTCAGTGAGCCGCACCGATTCCCCCCATTTTCCCCTTCGATCCATCGTCGTAGGCCGCGTTTTCCATCGTGCCGGGAGCTCCGCGCGCCCGCGCGCCGCTGGTATTGTTCGGCTGCGCCCAGCCCCGCACTCCTGAACTCACCGCTGCCCCGCGGCTTCCTGTGCGCGCATCCGCCGCGCCCGGCGCTGGCCGCCGCTCGCCTTGGACGCGTCCAAGGCGATCCCCCGCAGCCTCCCGTGACCCCTGCTCTGCTTGATGCTGTTGCTGTTGTGCCATTGCTCCTCTGCCCACGCTAGCTGCTACTGCTCCTTCTACCGCCGCGCCCCTGGCTGTCCGTGCCCGCCTATGCCTACACTGCCGCTACTGTTGCTCATGTGCCGCTACTACTCTTAGCTGTTGCTTGGTGCTATGCTTGGCTGTTGTCCGTTGCTGCTGCCGCTCACTGCCGCCGCTGCTCCGGCGCTAGCCACGGCTAGATGAGTGTGTGCGTGTGTGTGCGTTGAGTAAGTGGCCGCCCCTGCCCATGGCAGAGCAGGTGTGTGCGTGCTCTCTGTGTGGTGTGTGCATGATGTGTGTGTGTGTGTGTTGAGTGTGAGCTGGCCCTTGTTTAATCTAGTTAGGATTAAACTAGTGCTAAGTTAGTCTATTAGTAGATGACATGTAGGCCCCCTTTAAATAAGTTAGATTTATTTATTTGTTTAGGGATAGCCTATGACATGTGGGCCACCCTTTCTCTATTTGAGCAGTCAATTTGACTTAGTCAAACTCGTATTAAACAACTCCATAAATTGTTTAAAACTTTGAAAAATCATTTAAAATAATCCGTAATTCGGATGAAAAAGTTGTATACATGAAAGTTGCTCAGAACGATGAGACGAATTCAAATGCGCAGTCCGTTTGCCCGCCACACGTCCCTAGCATAGTGAACATGGAACATTCCCCCTCCGGTCATCTGCCTGACGCAGATCCGGAATCGGGAAAACTTTCCCGGATGTTATCCCCCTTCGCCGGTATCGTGTAGCACCGCGTTAGAGCACCCCTAGCACCGCTTTTGTCATGTTATGCTTTATGATGCTTTGTTTGTTTGCTTTATATTTATTGTTTCTTGCCCCTCTTCTCTCCGATAGACCCAGAGACCGTTGTTGATGCCCCTGTGATCGACTACGTCGACGACGACCCCTTCTTCTTGTCTGAGCAACCAGGCAAGCCCTCCCTTTGATCATCCCGATATCGCCCATTCCATTCTCTCATGCTTGCATTAGATTTTGCTACTGTTATTGTTTGCTCCTATTCTGATGCATAGCCTGCTTTTGTAACCTGCTCATTGTTACCTACCTGTTTATCCTAAACTGTTTAGTATAGGTTGGTTAGTGATCCACCAGTGACCCCCACCTTGTCCTTGTTGCCCCTGCATCATCATCGAAGACCCGATGAACAGGATCAAAGACCAGGCCCCGACACCGCACATCACTACCCCTTAGTTGCTCGACAATATTGGGTTACTATCGAGTGCCGAGGGTGAGGCCTCATCAGCATTCTGATGTTAACCCGCTAGTGTAGTTATTCGGTTGTGGTCATCGAGGGTGATTCCGCCTTAACCACTTCCGATACGACTCTGTCGTGCAACCCCTCAAGTGTGAACCTCGATGGTGGTCCCTCTTACGTTCACCTTGATGATTACATCGAGTGGAATTCACCCGGGGTGATACCTCGGGTTTTCCCCTTGATGTTTGGACACACGGTTACTATGCTTACTATGACTTTATGCTGAACCATGTTACTAAAGACGGGTCGACCCTGAGGGGTACCCGCGCGAGCATAATTGCGAGTGATGTGGAGTCGGGTTGACCTGGAAGGTGCTCGCGAGATAATTACGAGGCATGGCCGGGCATTCCTAGCCCTTGCCACAAGTACTCGAGACGGGGCAACGGGGTCACATCTTTCGTGAGTCTCTGCTTGTTACCGCGTGCTCCTAATCCACTATGATTTGGATATTTGATCCGAGGGGCCTCTGGCCTGATAGCACTAACCATCACGTGGGCATAGTATGGGCGTTCTGCGTCATATGCATCAGCCGAAGCTTAATAAACGTCAGCAACTGAGCGACGTGCACCGGTTTGGACTGGTAAGCACCTACCTTTTTGAAGGAGGTAGCTAGGTCTGCTCACCGGCCGCGTACACAACGTGCAGGAGTTCCTGGGGAGATGGCCGATGACCCCTGGGGGCATAGGTTTAGTCCGGCATGCTGACCTTTCTATTAAGCCTAGGTTGGGTTGCGGCGTATTGTTTGCCCGAGGCCGGGCATGACCCAGGGAAGTGTGTCCGGCCGGAGTTAATCGAGCGTGGTGGGTAAGTTGGTGCACCCCTACAGGGAAGACAACATCTACGATAGCTTGTCCTACGGTAATGGACACTTGGAGTTTTATCCCTATCGATACAACTAGAACTGGATACTTGTGATGAGAACTGGATGGTGATGAGAATTGGATTGTGATGACACCTGGATAGTATGGCTCTGGGATTGCTTTCTCACAAGGAGTCGAGAAAGGATCTCTGGCCGAGGTTGATAACACTACTACTACTTTACTTTATGCTACCCTACTCCCTCCTGTTGCTGCAAGATGGTGGTTTCCAGAAGGTGCTAGTCTTCATAGGACTAGGCCTTCTCTCTATTCTGGCATTTCTGCAGCCCAGTCCACATATACAACCTTCCTTTGATAATGTTGCATATGTAGTATAGATCCTTGCTTGCTGAGTACTTCGGATGAGTACTCACGGTTGCTTTGCTCCCTCTTTTTCCCCTTTTCCTTTATTTTCGGATGTTGCCACCAGATGCTGGAGCCCAGGATCTAGGCGACACCACTGACGATTACTACTACACCGAGGGTGCCTACTACTACATGGAGGCCGCCGACGACCAGGAGTAGTTAGGAGGCTCCCAGGCAGGAGGCCTTGCCTTTTCGATCGTCGTTGCTTTTGTGCTAGCCTTCTTAAGGCAGACTTGTCTAACTCATGTCTGTTCTCAGATATTGGTGCTTCCGCTGACTCTTGTGTATTCGAGCCCTCGAGGCCCCTGGCTTGTAATATAAAGCTTGTATTATTTTAATTTGTGTCTAGAGTTGTGTTGTGATATCTTCCCATGAGTCCTTGATCTTGATCATACACATTTGCGTGTATGATTAGTGTATGATTGAATCGAGGGCGTCACAACCCCCTACAACCACTAGCTGGTTGGCTGCTCCAAGAGAAACTGACACTTGTCATTTGAGAGCATCCCATCCTCCTAGGACTTTGAGCGAAAATCAACAAGTGAGGAAAACCCAAACACCTACAAACCCAAAGTGATTGAGCATCACTGAAGAGATTGATCCTACGTGGATCCGACGCTTGTTACCTTTGAAGACTGTGCATCTTCTAGACGGTTAGGCGTCATGGTCTAGAGCATCCAAGAGGAAACTGTGGATTGCCGAGTGACCGAGTTTGTGAAGGTTTGGAAGTCACCTGAAGACTTACCACGAGTGATTGTGCAAGGTCTATGTGACCTTAGCTCAAGGGGAATACGGTGAGGACTAAGTGTCCTGAACTGTGTGTTCAGGACTGGGTGTCCCGGACTGTGTCTCCCCAGGTTTGAGTACCTAGCCGCCCTAACCAGACGTACAACTGTCACAGCAGTTGGAACTGGTCTACCAAATCATTGTCTTCACCGAGCTAACTGGTTCTATTTCCTTAACCCTTCCATTTCCTCATTACTGTGTGTGTGCTTGTTCGTATTTGTTCGAAGACTTTGACTGAAGACTTTCTCAATTTCCTCAGTTCAATTTCTTCAGTCTGTTTGTCTTCATTCTATTTATCATGTGTTTACGCTTTCTGTGCTCTGTGCTTGTTTTCATTTCATCATGATGACCATGCTTATGGTCTGTTATGTTTGCATCTAAGTACTTATTCCACTGCAAGTAGTCCTTCTCTTAGGAATTTCCTCACCCTGAAATTCCTCAATGAAGAATTCATAAAAATCACCTATTCACCCCCCCCCCTCTAGTCGACTTAACGCACTTTCAAATATTTTTGGGAGTTTTTAGTTTTTCTTGAACAATCAAATAAAAGAGAAAAACAAAAACGAGGAAAACTATTTACACGGGAAAGCTCCCAACAAGTAAAAGAAGAACAAGGAAATATTTTTGGGTTTTCTTTTTAGTACTACAACAATTTAAACTAGGAAGGAAACCGAAGAGAAATAGGAAATATATTTTTGGATTTTCTCAAAGTTTTTCAAACACACAAGAAGAAAGCGAGAAAATAAATTTAGCATGGATAATACAATGAAAGTGTGTGGACAGCGACAACTGAAATGAAATGTGTGAACATGAATGTAATGTCGGTAGAAATACGTACTCCCCCAAGCTTAGGCTTTTGGCCTAACTTGGTAATCACCACTCAAAGAAACCATGGGGTCCTATGTTGAAGTGCTTGGGAGAAGGCACCTGAGGGTCCCACTTCTGAGGCTCCTCCTCTGCCGCCACCAAATTGTTCCGGTAGGCGACAATGTCCTCATGCATAATCCTGTATCCGCCCCTGGCAATAGGATCAAACAAAGCAGGTGTAGTCAATGGAATAATATCACAAGTGTCCACACTGAAAACCAGGTTATAAGGAATAGGAATGTTAGTGTTATCGCCAGCAATAAACTGATGGTGTTCCATGGCCTGGCGATATAAATAAACCATAGGTAAAGGATAATCATGCTGGCATATCTGAATGTTAAAGTGACTCGCTAAATGAGTAGCATAAATACCACCATGTATTTTACCCTTGGATCTGTTAATGTGGAGGCAACGTGCCACAATAGCCCCCAAGCTATAAGTGTTGTCGCCGTAAAGTGCACGGCCTAAAACAGCGAAGTCTAGGGCACTGAGTGCACCTACCTTCTCTCTAGCGAGCAAACACTTAGCAATGAATTGAGCAAAATAATGCACATCAGGAAAGTGCAAGCTAGTGGCGGTGACACCTGACACCCCTCTCTCATCCCCCATAGTCAGAGTGTGGTAAAAACCATCAAACTCTACGGGCCTAGGCTCTACTAAATCCCCGTCATAAGGGATCATGCATATGTCACAAAATTCAGTGAGTGATATCTGACAGGTTTCAGCATATAAATTAAACTGCACCTCATGGGGACTATTCCTAGGTAAGAAATGAAAACTTTGCACAATGGAATTTGTGAGGAGATGATATTGTTCACATTTAGCTGTGATGAAGTCGGTGAGGCTGGCACTAGCAGCATATTGTGCAAACTCTTGAAGGATTTCGGCCCCTCCCATGAATGGGTTGTGCGGCCACTCGCACGGCCGTACCTCCGCCATTCTCCGGGTGCGGTGATCACTATCAGATGACTCCCCAATAACTCCCTTGGAGTTCTTCTTGGAAGCAAACTTCCTAAAGAAACTCATCTTTTTCCTATGAACAAAATTCTGAAATTTTTTAGTCCACAAAATTTTTCTCAACAAAACTTCACAAGATTGATAGCAACTACTCATAGGGATGCACAAAGGCCATATCAAGCATTCAAACTACTTAGAACTCTAAGAATTCAACACGCAAGATCATCTACAGCAGCACCAAGAGTAACTAATTATTCAAAATATAAACCACTAAAGCAAAAACTAATTGGACAAATGAAAGAGTCACATACCAAGCAACAATCCCCTGAAACGGTTTTGGAAAAGGAGTTTCGAGCAAAGAGATTGAAATCCGCGGGTTCGAGAGCAAGAACATGAGAGAGAGAGAGAGAGCAAAGGTGATTTTTTTTCTTTAGGTAGGAGGTGATGTGGGATGAAGAGATAAGTGAGGGGCCCACGTGGGGACCACAACCCACTAGGGCGCGCATGGGTTCCTGGTGCGCCCAGGTGGGTTGTGCCCACCTGGTGCACCTCCCTCTCATGTTATTTGCACCAAAAATTCTTAAATATTCAGAAAAAATCATATTAAAACTTCAGAGCATTCTGAGAACTTTTATTTTTGGGTCATTTTTTATTGCACGGGAAATTCAGAAAATAGACAAAACATGGCATTTTATTTTATTTAACTAATGAAAACAGAAAACAAAAGGTAGGGACAGAAGGTAGTGCTCACTAAATTCATCAACTTCATACCTCTCAAAAATGATTCATTAATAAGGTTGATCACGTCTTATTAACCACCACTTTCGATTAGCATGAAACCTAAGAACTTCCGTAAATCACTAAGTTACCTCAACAGGGATATGAATGTCCCCAACAATAAGCATTTCATATTTATTTTTAATAGTAGGTAGGGGTAGTTGAAAACTTCCAATAGTGATTGTCGGAGATGTTTCAATAACATTAATACCATTCACTTGGAATTGTTTCTTCGGAAAGTGCATTGTATTCTCATTACCATCGATATGAAAGGTGACCTTGCTTTTATGGCAATCGATAACAGCCCCAGCAGTATTCAAAAAGGTTCTACCAAGGATAATCGACATGTTGTCATCCTCGGGAATCTCAAGTATAACAAAGTCAGTCAAGATAGTAACATTAGCAACAATAACGGGCACATCCTCAAAAATACCGATAGGTATGGCAGTTGATTTATCAGCCATTTGCAAAGATATTTCAGTAGGTGTGAGTTTATTCAAATCAAGTCTTTTGTATAAAGAGAAAGGCATAACACTAACACCAGCTCCTAAATCACATAAAGCAGTTTTCACATAGTTTCTTTTGATGGAGCAACGTATGGTGGGGATTCCCTGATCTACAAGTTTTTTAGGTACTCCATCTTTAAAAGTATAATTAGCAAACATGGTGGAGATTTCATCTTCCGGTATTTTTCTCTTGTTGGTAATGATGTCTTTCATGTACTTTGCATAAGGAGGCATTTTCAAGATATCAGTCAAGTGAGTACGCAAAAAGACTGGCCTAATCATTTCAGCAAAGCGTTCAAATTCTTCATCATCTTTATTTTTAGTTGACTTAGGTGGAAAGGGCATAGGTTTTTGAACCCACAGTTCCCTTTCCTTACCATGTTTTCTAGCAACAAAGTCCCTTTTATCATATCTTTTATTCTTGGGTTGTGGGTTATCAAGATCAATAGTTGGTTCTATCTCAACACCATTGTCTGGTTCTTTATTATTTGTTTGAGTATCTTCATGAATCTCATCATTATCAGAAGGTGGGTGTTCACTACCACATTGAGTTTCATCATCAGAGATAGAAACTTCATTATCATTATTAAGAGGTTTTTGTACTTCAGGTTCACTAGAGGCATGCAAAGTCCTATCATTTTTCTTCTTCCTTTTCTTTTTAGAAGGACTAGGTGCATCAGTGTTAACTCTTTGGGAGTCTTGTTTAATTCTTTTTGGGTATCCCTCAGGATAAATTGGTTCCTGAGTCATTCTACCTCCTCTAGTCATTACTCTAACAACATGATCATTGATATTATTATTCATTTCATCTAACAATTCTCTTTGAGATTTAGCAACTTGCTCTAAATGAGTTTGAACCATATAGGCATGCTTTCCCACACCTCTAACATCATTTTAGATTCTTAATAACAAGTCACTCAAGCGAGCAATCATATCAGAATTGTATTTCAGTTGTTTCATAACATTTTCATTGAAGTGATCTTGCTTTCCAATATAGTTTTCAAACTCATAAAGGCATTGGCTAGGATGCATATTGTGAGGATTATCATTATCATTTAATTTTATTAGAGAATTTACCTCTACCACCTTAGGTGGTGGTGGTGTATCAAGCCCATGAATTTCTTCAATATGAGGTAAGTTTTTAACATCCTCAGCTTCAATACCTTTTTCTCTCATAGATTTCTTTGCCTCATGCATATCTTCAGGACTGAGATATAAGATACCCCTCTTCTTCTGAGTAAGTTTAAGAGGTGGTTCGGGAAGAGTCCAATCATAATAATTTTCAATATGTTATTCAATAATTCTTCAGCTTGTCCAATAGTTCGTTCCCTAAAAACACAACCAGCACAACTATCTAGGAAATCCCTAGAAGCATCGGTTAGTCCATTATAAAAGATATCAAGTATTTCATTTTTCTTAATATGATGATCAGGCAAAGCATTAAGCAATTGGAGAAGCCTCCCTCAAGCTTGTGGGAGACTCTCTTCTTCAATTGGTACAAAGTTAAATATTTCCTGTAAGGCATCTTGTTTCTTATGAGCAGGAAAATATTTTTCAGAGAAGTAATAAATCATATCCTCAGGACTACGCACACAACCAGGAGCAAGAGTATTATACCAAGCCTTAGCATCACCCTTTAATGAGAACAGAAATAATTTGAGAATATAATAATAGTGAATCTTCTCATCATAAGTAAAAAGGGTGTCTATATCATTCAACCTAGTAAGATGTGCCACAACAGTTTCAGTTTCATAACCATGGAAAGGATCAGATTCAACCAAAGTGATTAACTTTGGGTCGATAGAGAATTCATAATCCTTATCATCAAAAAAGATAGGTGAAGTGGCAAACTAAGGATCACATTTCACTTTAGCATTCAATGTTTTTCTTTATACTTGCATAATATTTTTTCCAGATCACCTCTATCCTTACAAGCAAGAATGTCCCTAGTTGTCTCCTCATCCATAACATAACCTTCCAGTACCTTTGGCAATTCATATCTAAGAGAACTAGGTGTAATAGGTGTTTCATGATTTTCAGTTTCAAGCTCTTCATTAGTTTCAACAATTTCATCAGTTTCAGCATTTTCAAAAGTTTTAGTTCTAGCAATTTGTTCATCAAGAAATACACCTAGTGGCACATTATCATCAAGCAAGGTACTAGCATCATCACGAGTAGCATTTATAGTAGAAGTAGCATCATCAATAATTTGCGACATATCAGAATTAATAGCATGTGGTGGTGTTGCAAGTTTACTTATAACAGAAGGTGAATCAAGTGTAGAGCTAGATGGCAGTTCCTTAACTCCCCTCATCTTAGAGGGAAAAATCTTAGTCTTAGCGTCCTTCAGATTCTTCATAGTGATAATTTGATAATAATCCCAAGTGACACAACAAATATACCTATGCTCCCCGGAAACGGCACCAGAAAAAGGTCTTGATAACCCACTAGTATAGGGGATTGTAACAGTTTTCGAGGTAGAGTATTCAACCCAAATTTATTGATTCGACACAAGGGAAGCCAAAGAATATTTGCAAGTATTAGCAGCCGAGTTATCAATTCAACCACACCTGGAGATTAATTATCTGCAGCAAAGTGATCAGTAGCAAAGTTGTATAATTGTTTTGATAGTAGTAGCAACAGCAATAGTAACGGTAACAGTGGTAGCAATGATTTTTGTAGCAAGTGCAATAGTAACAGTGATACGTCCATTTTGCATCATGCTTTTATATTGATATTTATTGCATTATGGGATGTTATTACACATTATGTCACAATACTTATGCCTATTCTCTCTTATTTTACAAGGTTTACATAAAGAGGGAGAATGCCGGCAGCTGGGATTCTGGGCTGGAAAAGGAGCAAATATTAAAGACCTATTCTGCACAGCTCCAAAAGTCCTGAAACTTCACGGAAGTCATTTTCAGAATATATAAAAAATACTGAGCGCAAGAAGTTCCGGAGGGGGCCACACCCTGCCCACGAGGGTGGGGGCGCGCCCTACCTCCCTGGGCGCGCCCCCTGCCTCGTGGGCCCCCTGGTGGCCCTCCGATGCCCATCTTCTGCTATATGGAGTCTTTCGATGAGGAAAAAATCATAAGCAAGCTTTTGGGACGAGACTCCGCTGCCACGAGGCAGAACCTTGGCGGAACCAAACTAGGGCTCTGGCGGAGCTGTTCTGCCGGGGAAAATTCCCTCCGGGAGGGAGAAATCATCGCCATCGTCATCACCAACGATCCTCTCATCAGGAGGGGGTCAATCTCCATCAACATTTTCACCAGCACCATCTCCTCTCAAACCCTAGTTCATCTCTTGTATCCAATTCTTGTCTCCAAGTCTGGGATTGGTACCTGTGGGTTGCTAGTAGTGTTGATTACTCCTTGTAGTTGATGCTAGTTGGTTTATTTGGTGAAGATCATATGTTCAGATCCTATATGCATATTAATACTCCTCTGATTTTTTGAACATGAATATGCTTTGTGAGTAGTTACGTTTGTTCCTGAGGACATGGGAGAAGTCTTGTTATTAGTAGTCATGTGAATTTGGTATTCGTTCGATATTTTGATGAGATGTATGTTATCTCTCCTCTAGTGGTGTTATGTGAACGTCGACTACATGACACTTCACCATTATTTGGGCCTAGAGGAAGGCATTAGGAAGTAATAAGTAGATGATGGGTTGCTAGAGTGATAGAAGCTTAAACCCTAGTTTATGCGTTGCTTCGTAAGGGGCTGATTTGAATCCATATGTTTCATTCTATGGTTAGGTTTACCTTAATACTTTTGTTGTAGTTGCGGATGCTTGCAATAGAGGTTAATCATAAGTGAGATGCTTGTCCAAGTAAGGACAATACCCAAGCACTGGTCCACCCACATATCAGATTATCAAAGTACCGAACGCGAGTCATGTGATCGTGATGAAAACTAGCTTGACGATAATTCCCATGTGTCCTAGGGAGTGCTTTTCTCTATATAAGAGTTTTTCCAGGCTTGTCCTTTGATACAAAAAGGATTGGGCCACCTTGCTGCACTTTATTTACTTTTGTTACTTGTTGCTCGTTACCAATTATCTTATCACAAAACTCTCTGTTACCTACAATTTCAGTGCTTGCAGAGAATACCTTACTGGAAACTGCTTATCATTTCCTTCTGCTCCTCGTTGGGTTCGACACTCTTACTTATCGAAAGGACTACGATAGATCCCCTATACTTGTGGGTCATCAAGACTCTTTTCTGGCACCGTTGCCGGGGAGTGAAGCGCCTTTGGTAGGTGGAATTTGGTAAGGAAAAATTTATATAGTGTGCTGAAATTTACTGTCACTTGTTACTATGGAAAGTAATCCTCTGAGGGGCTTGTTCGGGGTATCTTCACCCTGACCAGAAGAGCAAAGAGTTGCTCCTCAACCTATTGAACCTACTGAAATTTAAAATTTCTACTTTGAGATTCCTTCGGGTATGATAGAAAAACTGCTAGCTAATCCCTTTGCGGGAGACGGAACAATGCATCCTAATGAGCACCTAATATATGTGGATGAAGTTTGTCGATTATTTAAGCTTGCAGGTGTGCCCGATGATGTTATTAAGAAGAAGGTCTTCCCTTTATCTTTTAAGGGAGATGTATTGACATGGTATAGGCTATGTGATGATATGGGATCATGGAACTACAAACGATTGAAAATGGAATTTCATCAGAAGTTTTATCCTATGCATCTTGTTCATCGTGATCGCAATTATATATATATAATTTTTGGCCTCGCGAAGGAGAAAGCATCGCTCAAGCTTGGGGGAGGCTTAAATCAATGTTATATTCATGCCCCAATCATGAGCTTCCAAGAGAAATAATTATTCAAAATTTTTATGCTCGGCTTTCTGATAACAATCGCACCATGCTCGATACTTCTTGTGCTGGCTCTTTTATGATGAAGAATATTGAATTCAAATGGGATTTATTGGAAAGAATTAAACGCAACTCTGAAGATTGGGACCTCGACAAAGGTAAGGAGTCAGGTATGACACCTGAGTTTGATTGTGTTAAATCTTTTATGGCTACCGATGTTTTCCGTAAATTTAGCACTAAATATGGACTTGACTCTGAGATAGTAGCTTCTTTCTGTGAATCTTTTGCTACTCATGTTGATCTCCCTAGGGAGAAGTGGTTTAAATATCATCCTCCCATAGAAGTAAAAGTAGCTGCACCTATTAAAGTTGAACAAAAGACTATTACTTATAATGATTCTATTATTCCTACTGCTTATGTTGAGAAACCACCTTTTCCTGTTAGGATAAAAGATCATGCTAAAGCTTCACTTGTGGTTCGTAAAAGCAATATTAGAACATATACACCTCCTGAGCAAGTTAAAGTTGAACCTAATATTTCTATTGTTATTTATTTCTGCGATGAGACTGCTAGAATTGCCAAACCTTGTGCTAAAGACAAACATAGACCTGTTGTAGGCATGCCTGTTATTTATGTTAAAATAGGAGATCATTGTTATCATGGCTTATGTGATATGGGTGCCAGTGCTAGTGCAATACCTATTGACTTATACAGAGAAATTATTCATGATATTGTACCTACTGAGTTAGAAGATATTGATGTCACAATTAAACTTGCCAATAGAGATACTATTTCACCAATGGGAATTGTTAGAGATGTCGAAGTCTTGTGTGGGAAAACTAAATATCCTGCTGATTTTCTTGTTCTTGGTTCCCCACAAGATAGCTTTTGTCCCATTATATTTGGTAGACCCTTCGTGAACACAGTTAATGCTAAGATAGATTGCAAAAAGGATGTTGTTACTATTGGTTTAGGTGATATGTCTCATGATTTAACTTTTCTAAATTTTGTAGACAACACCGTGAAGGGGAATTGCCTAGTAAAGATGAAATTATTGATCTTGCTTCTATTGTCGTGCCTCCTAGTGATCCTTTAGAACGGTATTTGCTTGACCATGAAAATGATATGTTTATGAATGAAAGAAGGGAGATAGATGAAGTATTCTTTAAGAAGGAACCCATCCTGAAACACAATTTGCCTGTCGAAATCCTAGGGGATCCTCCTCCACCCAAGGGTGATCCCGTGTTTGAGCTCAACCCGTTACCTGATACTCTTAAATATGCTTATCTTGATGAGAAAAAGATATATCATGTTATTATTAGTGCTAACCTTTCAAAGCATGAAGAAGACATATTATTGAAAACTCTGAAGAAGCACTGTGCTGCTATTGGATATACTCTCAGTGATCTTAAGGGCATTAGTCCCACATTATGTCAACACAAAATAAACTTGGAGAAAGATGCCAAACCAGTTCGTGATCACCAACAACGGCTGAATCCTAAGATGAAAGAAGTGGTAAGAAAGGAAATACTAAAGCTCCTTGAGGCAGGTATAATTTATCCCGTTGCTGATAGTCAGTGGGTAAGTCCTGTCCATTGTGTCCCTAAAAAGGGAGGTATTATTGTCGTTCCTAATGATAAAGATGAATTGATTCCGCAAAGAATGATTACAGGTTATAGGATGGTAATTGATTTCTGCAAATTAAATAAGGCTACTAAAAAAGATCATTACCCCTTACCTTTTATTGATCAAATGCTAGAAAGATTATCCAAACATACACATTTTTGCTTTCTAGATGGTTATTCCGGTTTCTCTCAAATACCTGTGTCAGTTGATGATCAATCTAAGACCACTTTTACTTGCCCGTTCGGTACTTTTTCTTATAGACATATGCCTTTTGGTTTATGTAATACACCTTCTACCTTCCAAAGATGCATGATGGTTATATTCTCTGACTTTTGTGAAAAGATTTGTGAGGTTTTCATGGACGATTTCTCCGTCTATGGATCCTGTTTTGATGATTGCTTAAGCAACCTTGATCGAGTTTTGCAGATATGTGAAGAAACTAACCTTGTCTTGAATTGGGAGAAGTGCCACTTTATGGTTAATGAAGGTATTGTCTTGGGGGATAAAGTTTCTGAAAGAGGTATTGAAGTTGATAAAGCTAAGGTTGATGCTATTGAAAAGATGCCATGTCCTAAGGACATCAAAGGTATAAGGAGGTTCCTTGGTCACGCCAGTTTTTATAGGAGGTTCATTAAGGACTTCCCAAAAACTTCTCGGCCTCTGGCTAATTTATTGCAAAAAGATATACCATTTTTTAATGATGATTGCGTAGAAGCATTTGAAATACTTAAGAAAGCATTGATCTCTGCACCTATTGTTCAGCCATCTGGTTGGAATTTACCCTTTGAAATTATGTGTGATGCTAGTGATTATGCTGTAGGTGCTATTCTAGGGCAAAGAGTTGATAGGAAATTAAATGTTATTCAATATGCTAGTAAAACTCTAGACAATGCTCAGAGAAATTATGCTACTACTGAAAAAGAATTTTTAGCAGTTCTATTTGCTTGTGATAAGTTTAGACCTTATATTGTTGATTCTAAAGTAACTATTCACACGGATCATGCTGCTATTAAATATCTTATGGAAAAGAAAGATGCTAAACCTAGACTCATTAGATGGGTTCTCATGCTACAAGAATTTGATTTGCATATTATTGATAGAAAGGGAGCTGAGAACCCCGTTGCAGATAACTTGTCTAGGTTGGAAAATGTTCTTGATGACCCACTACCTATTGATGATAGCATTCTTGATGAAAAATTAAATGTCATAAATGCTTCTCACACTGCTCCATGGTATGCTGATTATGCTAATTATATTGTTGCTAAATTTATACCACCTAGTTTCACATACCAGCAAAAGAAAAAGTTCTTCTATGATTTAAGACATTACTTTTGGGATGACCCACATCTTTATAAAGAAGGAGTAGATGGTGTTATTAGACGTTGTGTACCTGAGCATGAACAGGAACATATCCCATGCAAGTGTCACTCTGAAGCTTATGTAGGACACCATGCTGGAGATAGAACTGCACACAAGGTATTGCAATCCGGTTTTTATTGGCATACCCTCTTCAAGGATGCCTGTAAGTTTGTTGTATCTTGTGATGAATGTCAAAGAATTGGTAATATTAGTAGACGTCAAGAAATGCCTATGAATTATTCACTTGTTATTGAACCATTTGATGTTTGGGGTTTTGATTATATGGGACCTTTCCCTGCCTCCAATGGATACACACATATTTTAGTTGTTCTTGATTACGTTACTAAGTGGGTGGAAGCTATTCCAACTAGTAGTGCTGATCATAACACCTCTATTAAGATGCTTAAAGAAGTTATTTTTCCAAGGTTTGGAGTCCCTAGATATTTAATGACTGATGGTGGTTCACATTTTATTCATGGTGCTTCCGTAAAATGCTTGCTAAATATGATGTTAATCATAGAATTGCATCTCCTTATCACCCACAGTCTAGTGGTCAAGTAGAATTGAGCAATAGAGAACTCAAATTAATTTTGCAAAAGACAGTTAACAGATCTAGAAAGAATTGGTCCAAGAAACTTGATGATGCATTATGGGCCTATAGAACTGCATATAAAAATCATGTGGGTATGTCTCCGTATAAAATGGTTTATGGAAAAGCATGTCACTTACCTCTCGAACTAGAACATAAGGCTTACTGGGCTATTAAAGAACTCAATTATGATTTCAAACTTGCCGGTGAGAAGAGGTTATTTGACATTAGCTCACTTGATGAATGGAGAACCCAAGCCTATGAGAATGCCAAATTATTTAAAGAAAAGGTTAAAAGATGGCATGACAAAAGAATACAAAAGCGTGAGTATAATGTAGGTGATTATGTATTGCTATAGAACTCTCGTTTAAGATTTTTTGCAGGAAAACTTCTCTCTAAATGGGAAGGTCCTTACATTATCGAGGAGGTCTATCGTTCAGGTGCCATAAAAATCAACAACTTCGAAGTCACAAATCCGAAGGTGGTGAACGGTCAAAGAGTTAAACATTATATCTCAGGTAATCCTATAAATGTTCAAACCAATGTTATTGAAACCGTAACCCCGAAGGAATACATAAGGGGCACTTTCTGGAATGTTTCAGACTCCAAAAAGGAATAGGTATGTGGTACAGTAAGTAAACCGACTCCAAAACAGTTCTAATGGCAATTTTCTTCCGTTTTGGAATATTTAGAGAAATAGAAAAATAAGAAGCAGTCCGGGAAGGACACGAGGGCTCCACGAGGGTGGAGGGCGCGCCCTACGCCCTGGGTGCGCCCCCTACCTCGTGGCAACCTCGTGCGCTCTCTAGACTCCGTTTTCTTGCACGTTGCGTATTTTGGTCGGTAAAAATTCATTATATAACCTCCCGAAGGTTTTGACCACCGTATCATGCAATTATCTCATGTCTTTGTTTTGAACTGTCCTGCTGTAGATTAGAGCAAGATGTCTTCGCAAGAGTCAGTCGGGGAAAGCCGGGTGTCTCATCCGGCACCGAGATCAATGACAAACAACAATGTTGACCACTTTGGGCCAGCAACGGAGGAAGAGATGGAGGCTGATTTGAAGAGGATAGATGTCATGGAGGAAGATCAAGAAGTCACTTCTTGCTTCCGAGCTGGATTCACAATGGGGGAACTGCAGAGCTCGGCTATCCCAAACTCGGTTATCCCTTCCAATGTTAGATTTCTTTCTTATGAGAATATGAAAAAGAGTGTCACTTGTTCTCCCGCAGCTATGCAACACCCTTGGGTGCAGGGAGCTTTGGCTGTTACAGGAAAACTTCGAAAGGAAATAATGGACCTCAAGCAGCAAGTCAATAAGCTCGAGGAGGAGAATCGTATCCTGAGGGGCATCATCGCCAAGAATATCACATCACCATCCCCGAAAAAGGAAACATAATCACATGGGTATGGGCACTCCCCTTGGCAACTGCCAAGCTTGGGGGAGGTGCCCCGGTATCGTATCACCATCACTTTTATCTTTACCGTTTTTCTTAGTTCGGTCATTTTGATAATATCTTGATCTAGTAGAATAAAGTTTTAGTATGATCTAGTTGTGAGTTTTGCTTTATGATCCTTCTATGTAATCGAGTCCGTGAGCTATATATAATAAAGATTAGTGTTGAGTCAAGAGCTTGATTATTTTGCCATAATCTTGAGTGAATAAAAGAAAAGAGGAAGAAATAAAAAGAAACAAAGAGATCATATGGATCTTATGGAGAGTAATGAGCTCACATAGAAAGAGTACGATGAATAAAAGTTGTTGAGAGTTGACAAACATAGTTTTGGTCATCGTTGCAATTAATAGGAAGTAATAAATAAAGAGAGGTCTTCACATATAAATATACTATCTTGGACATCTTTTATGATTGTGAGCACTCATTAAAATATGACATGCTAAAGAGTTGATGTTGGGCATGGAAGACAACGTAATGGGTTATGTTTTCTTACATCTGGGATAAATTATATTGTTATGGATCATCCAACATGATTGAGCTTGCCCTTCCCCTCATGCTAGCCAAATTCTTTGCACCAAGTAGAGATACTACTTGTGCTTCCAAACACCCTTAAACCAGTTTTACCATGAGAGTCCACCATACCTACCTATGGATTGAGTAAGATCCTCCAAGTAAGTTGTCATCGGTGCAAGCAATAAAAATTGCTCTCTAAATGTGTATGACTTATTAGTGTGGGAGAAAATAAGCTTTATACGATCGTGTGATATGGAAGAAATAAAAGCGACAGACTGCATAATAAAGGTCCATATCACAAGTGGCAATATAAAGTGACATTCTTTCGCATTAAGATTTTGTGCATCCAACCATAAAAGCGCATGACAACCTCTGCTTCCCTCTGCGAAGGGCCTATCTTTTACTGCATAATAAGAGTCATGGTGATCTTCACCCTTCCTTTTTACATTTTATCTTTTGGCAAGCACAACATGTTGGAAAGATCCTAGTATATATGGCTAATTGGATGTGAGTTTTCATGAACTATTATTATTGACATTACCCTTGAGGTAAAACGTTGGGAGGCAAAACTATAAGCCCCTATCTTTCTCTGTGTCCGATTAAAACTCCATACCCATAAGTATTGCGTGAGTGTTAGCAATTGTGAAAGACTATATGATAGTTGAGTATGTGGACTTGCTGAAAAGCTCTTATATTGACTCTTTCCTATGTTATGATACATTGCAATTGCTCCAATGACTGAGATTATAGTTTGTTAGTTTTCAATGAAGTTTATGATTCATACTTGAAATTGTGATTGAATTGTTACTCTAGCATAAGAGATCATATGACAAGAATTATATAGGTTGCTGCTCTAAGAATGATTATGATGCCCTCATGTCCGTATTTTATTTTTATCGACACCTCTATCTCTAAACATGTGGACATATTTTTCGATTTCGGCTTTCACTTGAGGAAAAGCGAGGTCTAAGCTTGGGGGAGTTGATACGTCCATTTTGCATCATGCTTTTATATCGATATTTATTGCATTATGGGCTGTTATTACACATTATGTCACAATACTTATGCCTATTCTCTCTTATTTTACAAGGTTTACATAAAGAGGGAGAATGCCGGCAGCTGGGATTTTGGGCTGGAAAAGGAGCAAATATTAGAGATCTATTCTGCACAGCTCCAAAAGTCCTGAAACTTCACGGAAGTCATTTTCAGAATATATAAAAAATAATGAGCGCAAGAAGTTCCGGAGGGGGGCCACACCCTACCCACGAGGGTGGGGGCGCGCCCCCCTACCTCGTGGGCCCCCTGGTGGCCCTCCGATGCCCATCTTCTGCTATATGGAGTCTTTCGATGAGGAAAAAATCATAATCAAGCTTTCGGGACAAGACTCCGCCGCCACGAGGTGGAACCAATCTAGGGCTCTGGCGGAGCTGTTCTGCCAGGGAAACTTCCCTCCGGGAGGGGGAAATCATCGCCATCATCATCACCAACGATCCTCTCATCGGGAGGGGGTCAATCTCCATCAACATCTTCCCCAGCACCATCTCCTCTCAAACCCTAGTTCATCTCTTGTATCCAATTCTTGTCTCCAAGTCTGGGATTGGTACATGTGGGTTGCTAGTAGTGTTGATTACTCCTTGTAGTTGATGCTAGTTGGTTTATTTGGTAGAAGATCATATGTTCAGATCCTATATGCATATTAATACTCCTCTGATTTTGAACATGAATATGCTTTGTGAGTAGTTACGTTTGTTCCTGAGGACATGGGAGAAGTCTTGTTATTAGTAGTCATGTGAATTTGGTATTCGTTCGATATTTTGATGAGATGTATGTTGTCTAGCCTCTAGTGGTGTTATGTGAACGTCGACTACATAACACTTCACCATTATTTGGGCCTAGAGGAAGGCATTGGGAAGTAATAAGTAGATGATGGGTTGCTAGAGTGACAGAAGCTTAAACCCTAGTTTATGCGTTGCTTTGTAAGGGGCTGATTTGGATCCATATGTTCCATGATATGGTTAGGTTTACCTTAATACTTTTGTTGTAGTTGCGGATGCTTGCAATAGAGGTTAATCATAAGTGGGATGATTGTCCAAGTAAGGACAGTACCCAAGCACCGGTCCATCCACATATCAGATTATCAAAGTACCGAGCGCAAATCATATGATCGTGATGAAAACTAGCTTGACGATAATTCCCATGTGTCCTCGGGAGCGCTTTTCTCTATATAAGAGTTTGTCCAGGCTTGTCCTTTGCTACAAAAAGGATTAGGCCACCTTGCTGCACTTTATTTACTTTTGTTACTTGTTGCTCGTTACCAATTATCTTATCACAAAACTATCTGTTACCTACAATTTCAGTGCTTGCAGAGAATACCTTACTGGAAACCACTTATCATTTCCTTCTGCTCCTCGTTGGGTTCGACACTCTTACTTATCGAAAGGACTATGATAGATCCCCTATACTTGTGGGTCATCAAACAACAGCATTAGTAACTTAGCAAAAACAATATAATAGAAATTCGTGGGCATTGAATCGGTGAATTCGTTGGATGATATTCATCATATAATAGTCATAACCTAGGGCGAAACGGCACTAGCTCTAGTTCATAAACATAATGTAGGCATGTATTCCATAAATAGTCATACGTGCTTATGGAAATAACTTGCATGACATCTTTTGTCCTACCCTCCTGTGGCAGTGGTGTCCTATTGGAAACTAAGGGATGTTAAGGCCTCCTTTTAATAGAGAACCGGAACAAAGCATTAACACAAAGTGAAGACGTGAACTCCTCAAACTACGGTCATCACCGGGAAGTGTACCGACTATTGTCATTCCGGGGTTGCCGGATCATAACACGTAGTAGGTGATTATAACTTGCAAGATCGGATCTAGAACATGGATATAATGGTGATAACATAAACGGCTCAGATCTGAAATCATGGCACTCGAGCCCAAAGTGACAAGCATTAAGCATGGCAAAGTCATTGCAACATCAATCTCAGAACATAATGGATACTAGGGATCAAGCCCTATCAAAACTAACTCGATTACATGATGAATCTCATCCAACTCCTCACCGACCAGCGTGCCTACGAAGGAATTACTCACTCCCGGTGGGGAGCATCATGGAATTGGCGATGGAGAAGGGTTGGCGATGACGAAGATCGAAGATCCTCCTCTCCGGAGCCCCAAACGGACTCCAGATCTGGCCTCCCGATGAAGAACCAGAGGTGGCGGCGGCTCCGTCGCATGAAACACGATAATTCTTTCTCCCTGTTTTTTTTCTTGAAATATGTGATTTTATAGTATCGGCATTGGAGTCTACGGGGTCACCAGGTGGGGACAACCCACCTGGGCGCGCCTGGAGGGGGGCGCCCTGGTGGGTTGTGCCCACACAGGTTCCCCCCTCCGGTGGTTCTTGGCTCCAGAAATTATCTTTCTTTGTATAAAAATTCTTCGCAAAGTTTTGTTCCAATCTGAGAATTTTATTTCTGCACAAAAACAACACCATGGTAGTTCTGCTGAAAAACAGCGTCGGTCCGAGTTAGTTTCATTCAAATCATGCAAATCAGAGTCCAAAACAAGAGGAAAAGTGTTAGGAAAAGTAGATACGACGAAGATGTATCAGGGTAGGGGTTTTCAGTGCAATTGCAAGGAGAATGTACAATAGCGGGATACCACAATACCAAGATGATATGGAGGTTACTGTCTGTGGCGATGATGAGTAGTGGTGTTCTTGATGTAGATACCAAGATGATGTAGACCCGTCCCTAATTAGCCAAAACTCCTTAGGAAACAGAAAAAACATGAACTCAAAATCTCAAATGTCAAATGGTGGTAGCGGAATGCAGTGGTGGTTGCAGAAGTATTGGTGGAAACCCGGTCAAAATAGGTTAAGGTGGCGGAAATGTATGGTGGGAAATGTTATGCGGAAGTGGTGGTGGTGGTTGATGAAGAAGCAACCATCCCTAAGTAGCCGAAACACCTTAGGAGACCCGAATCACTACTCAAACAACCACTAATGATATGGGGAACAAATGGGGTTATGTTGCGCAAGTCGGTGCTGGTAATGGGGATGATATGGTGGTGGCCCTGGGCAAACATGCCAAAGTTCCAAAATTTTGATTGAGTCAAATGATGTTGGAAGTATTTTTGTGGGATGGGGGTGTCAATAGCTTCAGAATGAGCTAAAGAACATAAAAATGGACTCCAAATGAATTAGTTATGGCCGAAACAAAAATCTGTCTGTGTCAGTGCCAGGGTTACCCGGACATCCGGGAGGAGGTCCATCTAATCTGGGCTATGTCCGGATGATCCGGGAGTACTTCCAGATTATTCGGGTTCATCAACTCCGGTTTTGTTTTTCGAGCGCGTGGGTTATCTGGATGTTCGGGAGAGGGTCCAGCTGATCCGGGCTGGTCCGGATGATCCGGGAGCACTTCCGGATGATCCGGGTAGGTCAAACTGCTCGGGATTTCCTCTCGGGGACAATTTTTTGGCCGTAAATTAGATGATTTTGGGGCAAACATTGCGTACATTTTGTGGATGGGAGGTGGGTGAAATATGGTGTTGGGGAACGCAGTAATTTCAAAATTTTCCTATGCACACACAAGATCATGGTGATGCATAGCAACGAGAGGGGAGAGTGTTGTCCATGTACCCTCGTAGACCGTAAGAGGAAGCATTATGACAACGCGGTTGATGTAGTCGTATGTCTTCACGATCGACTGATCTTAGTACCGAAAGTATGGCACCTCTGCGGTCTACACACGTTCGGCTCGGTGACGTCCCACGAACTCACGATCCAGCAGAGTGTTGAGGGAGAGCTTCGTTAGCACGACGGCATGATGACGGTGATGATGATGCTACCGGAGCAGGGCTTTGCCTAAGCACCGCTACGATATGACCGAGGTGGAATATGGTGGAGGGGGGCACCGCACACGGCTAAGACATCATTGATCAACTTGTGTGTCTATGGGGTGCCCCATGGCCACGTATATAAAGGATGGAGGGAGGAGGAGGCTGTCCCTCATAGGGCGCGCCCAAAGTGTGGAGTCCTACTAGGACTCCCTAGTCCTAGTAGGATTCCACCTCCCACATGGGAAAAAGGGAAGAGAGAAGGAGAAGGAAGGAAGGGGGCGCCCCCTTTCCCTCGACCAATTCGGACCAGTCCATGGGGAAGGAGCGCGGCCTCCCTTGAGGCCTTTCTCTCCTTTCCCGTATGGCCCATTAAGGCCCAATATGAATTCCCGTAACTCTCCGGTACTCCGGAAAATACCCGAATCACTCGAAACCTTTCCGATGTCCGAATATAGCCTTCCAATATATCGATCTTTACGTTTCGACTATTTCGAGACTCCTCATAATGTCCTCGATCTCATCCGGGACTCCGAACAAACTTCGGTCATCAAATCACATAACTCATAATACAAATCATCACAGAACGTTAAGCGTGCAGACCCTACGGGTTCGAGAACTATGTAGACATGAACGAGACTCATCTCCAGTCAATAACCAATAGCGGAACATGGATGCTCATATTGGTTCCTACATATTCTATGAAGATCTTTATCGGTCAAACCGCATAACAACATATGTTGTTCCCTTTGTCATCGGTATGCTACTTGCCCGAGGTATGATCGTCGGTATCCTCATACTTAGTTCAATCTCGTTACCGGTAAGTCTCTTTACTCGTTCCGTAATGCATCATCCCACAACTAACTCATTCGTCACAATGCTTGCAAGGCTTATAGTGATGTGCATTACCGAGAGGGCCCAGAGATACCTCTCCGATACATGGATTGACAAATCCTAATCTTGATCTATGCCAACTCAACAAACACCATCGGAGACACCTGTAGAGCATCTTTATAATCACCCAGTTACGTTGTGACGTTTGATAGCACACAAGGTGTTCCTCCGATATTCAGGAGTTGCATAATCTCATAGTCTGAGGAACATGTATAAGTCATGAAGAAAGCAGTAGCAATGAAAATATAACGACCATCGTGCTAAGCTAACGGATGGGTCAAGTCAATCACATCATTCTCTAATGATGTAATCCCGCTTATCAAATGACAACTCTTTGTCCATGGTTAGGAAACTTAACCATCTTTGATTAACGAGCTACTCAAGTAGAGGCATACTAGTGACACTCTGTTTGTCTATGTATTCACACATGTACTAAGTTTCCGGTAAATACAATTCTAGCATGAATAATAAACATTTATCATGATATACGAAATATAAATAACAACTTTATTATTGCCTCTAGGGCATATTTCCTTCAGTCTCCCACTTGCACTAGAGTCAATAATCGAGTTCACATCGCCATGTGATTTAACACCAATAGTTCACATCTTTATGTGATTAGTTCGCATCTCCATGTGACTAACACCCAAAGGGTTTACTAGAGTCGATAATATAGTTCACATCGCTATGTGATTAACACCCAAAGAGTGATCATGTTTTGCTTCTGAGAGAAATTTAGTCAACGGGTCTGCCACATTCAGAGCCGTATGTATTTCGCAAATTTTCTATGTCTACAATTCTCTACACGGAGCTACTCTAGCTAATTGCTCCCACTTTCAATATGTATCTAGATCGAGACTTAGAGTCATCTAGAACGGTGTCAAAAGCTTGCATTGACGTAACTCTTTACGATGAACTCTTTGTCACCTCCATAACCGAGAAACATTTCCTTATTCCACTAAGGATATTTCTGACCGCTGTCCAGTGATCCACTCCTAGATAACTATTGTACCCTCTTTTCAAACTTATGGTGAGGTACACAATAGGTCTGGTACACAGCATAGCATATTTTATAGAACCTATGACTGAGGCATAGGGAATGACTTTTCATTCTCTTTCTATTTTCTGCCGTGGTCGGGTTTTGAGTCTTTACTCAACTTCACACCTTGCAACACAGGCAAGAACTCCTTCTTTGACTGTTCTATTTTGAACTACTTCAAAATCTTGTCAAGGTATGTACTCATTGAAAATATACCAAGTGTCTTGATCTATCTCCATAGATCTTGATGCTCAACATGTAAGTAGCTACACCAAGGTATTTCTTTGAAAAAATCCTTTCAAACACTCCTTTATGCTTTCCAGAAAATTCTATATTATTTCTGATCAACAATATGTCATTCACGTACTTATCAGAAATGTTGTAGTGCTCCCACTCACTTTCTTGTAAATACAGGATTCACCGCAAGTCTGTATAAAACCATATGCTCTGATCAATTTATCAAAGCATATATTCCAACTCCGAGATGCTTGCACCAGTCCATAAATGGATCGCTGGAGCTTGCTCACTTTGTTAGCACCTTTAGGATTGACAAAACCTTTTGGTTGCATCATATACAACTCTTCTTTAAGAAATCCATTTAGGAATGCAGTTTT
Organism: Triticum urartu; assembly: GCF_003073215.2. Taxonomy (NCBI): domain Eukaryota; kingdom Viridiplantae; phylum Streptophyta; class Magnoliopsida; order Poales; family Poaceae; genus Triticum; species Triticum urartu. The sequence continues at coordinate 489,012,226 of NC_053023.1, read as the reverse complement.
GACATCCATTTGCCAGATTTCATAAAATGCGGCAACTGCTAACATGATCTGTACAGACTTCTAAGCATCGATACGAGTGAGAAAATCTCATCATAGTCAACACCTTGATCTTGTCGAAAACATTTTGCGACAATTCGAGCTTTGTAGATAGTAACACTACTATCAGCGTCTGTCTTCCTCTTGAAGATCCATTTATTCTCAATGACCCACCGATCATCGGGGAAGTCAATCAAAATCCATACTTTGTTCTCATACATGTATCCCATCTCAGATTTCATGGCCTCAAGCCATTTTGTGGAATCTGGGCTCATCATCGCTTCCTCATAGTTCGTAGATTCGTCATGGTCTAGTAACATGACTTCCAGAAAAGGATTACCGTACCACTCTGGTGCAGACCATCCTTTGGTTGACCTACGAGGTTCGGTAGTAACTTGATCTGAAGTTTCACGATCATCATCATTAGCTTCCTCACTAATTGGTGTAGGAATCACTGGAACTGATTTCTGTGATGAACTACTTTCCAATTTGGGAGAAGGTACAATTACCTCATCAAGTTCTACATTCCTCCCACTCACTTCTTTCAGGAGAAACTTCTTCTCTAGAAAGGATCCATTCTTAGCAAAGAATATCTTGCCTTCAGATCTGTGATAGAAGGTGTACCCAACAGTTTCCTTTGGGTATCCTATGAAGACGCATTTCTCCGATTTGGGTTCGAGCTTATCAGGTTGAAATTTTTCACATAAGCATCATAGCCTCAAACTTTAAGAAACGACAGCTTAGGTTTCTTGCTAAACCATAGTTCATATGGTGTCGTATCAACTGATTTAGATGGTGCCCTATTTAACGTGAATGCAGTTGTCTCTAATGCATAACCCTAAAACGATAGTGATAAATCGGTAAGAGAAATCATAGATCGCATCATATCTAATAAAGTATGGTTATGACGTTCGGACACACCATTACGCTGCGGTGTTCCAGGTAGCGTGAGTTGTGAAACTATCCGCATTGTTTCAAATGAAGACCAAACTCGTAACTCAAATATTCTCCTCCACGATCAGATTGCAGAAACTTTATTTTCTTGTTACGATGATTTTCTACTTCACTCTAAAATTCCTTGAACTTTTCAAATATTTCAAACTTATGTTTCATCAAGTAGATATACCCATATCTTCTCAAATCATCTGTGAAGATTAGAAAATAACGATACCCGCCGCGAGCCTCAACACTCATCGGATTGCATACATCAATATGTATTATTTCCAATAAGTCAGTTGCTTTCTCCATTGTTCCGGAGAACGGAGTTTTAGTCATCTTGCCCATGAGGCATGGTTCGCAAGCATCAAATGATTCATAATCAAGTGATTCCAGAAGCCCATCAGCATGGAGTTTCTTCATGCGCTTTACACCAATATGACCAAAACAGTAGTGCCACATATAAGTTGCACTATCATTATTAACTTTGCATCTTTTGGCTTCAATATTATGAATATGTGTATCACTACGATCAAGATTCAATAAACCATTCACCTTGGGTGTATGACCTCAGAAGGTTTTATTCATGTAAACAGAATTACAATTATTCTTTGTCTTAAATGAATAACCGTATTGCAATAAACATGATCCAATCATATTATGCTCAACGCAAACACCAAATAACATTTATTTTAGGTTCAACACTAATCCTGAAGGTAAAGGGAGTGTGCGATGGTGATCTTATCAACCTTGGAATCACTTCCAACTCACATCATTACTTCGCCCTTAACTAGTCTCTGTTTATTTTGCAACTCCCGTTTCGAGTTACTACTCTTAGCAACTGAACCAGTATCAAATACTGAGGGGTTTGCTATAAACACTAGTAAAGTACACATCAATAACATGTATATCAAATATACCTTTGTTCACTTTGCCATCCTTCTTATCTGCCAAGTATCTAGGGCAGTTCCACTTCCAGTGACCATTTCCTTTGCAGTAGAAGCACTCAGTTTCAGGCTTGGGTTTAGCTTTGGGCTTCTTTCTGGGCGTGGCAACTTGCTTGCCATTCTTCTTGAAGTTCCCTTTCTTTCCCTTGCCCTTTTACTTGAAACTAGTGGTCTTGTCAACCATCAACACTTGATGCTTTTCTTGATTTCTACCTTCGCTGATTTCAGCATCGCGAAGAGCTCGGGAATCATTTGCGTCATCCCTTACATATTATAGTTCATCATGAAGTTCTAGTAACTTGGCGATAGTGACTAGAGAACTCTGTCAATCACTATCTTATCTGGAAGATTAACTCCCACTTGATTCAAGCGACTGTAGTACTCAGACATTCTGAGCACCTGCTCACTGGTTGAGTTATTCTCCTCCATCTTGTAGGCAAAACACTTTGTCAGAGGTCTCATACCTCTCGACTTGGGCATGAGTCTGAAATACAAATTTCAGCTCTTGGAACATCTTATATGCTCTCTGGCGTTCAAAACGTTTTTGAAGTCCCGGTTCTAAGCCGTAAAGCACGGTGCACTAAAATATCAAGTAGTCATCATACCGAGCTTTGCCAAATGTTCATAACGTCTGCATCTGCTCCTGCAATAGGTCCGTCACCTAGCGGTGCATCAAGGACATAATTCTTTTGTGCAGCAATGAGGATAATCCTCAGATCACGGACCCAGTCCACATCATTGCTACTATCATCTTTCAACATAGTTTTTCTCCATGAACATATCAAAAAAATGGGGAGCTACATCGCGAGCTATTGATTTACAACATAGTTATGCAAATACTATCAGGACTAAGTTCATGGTAAATTAAAGTTCAATTAATCATATTACTTAAGAACTCCCACTTAGATAGACATCCCTCTAGTCATCTAAATGATCACGTGATCCAAATCAACTAAACCATGTCCGATCATCACGTGAGATGGAGTAGTTTTCAATGGTGAACATCACTATGTTGATCATATCTACTATATGATTCGCGCTTTCGGTCTCCAGTGTTCCGAGGCCATATCTGCATATGCTAGGCTCGTCAAGTTTAACCCGAGTATTCCGCGTGTGCAAAACTGGCTTGCACCTGTTGTATGTCAACGTAGAGCTTATCACACCCGATCATCACGTGGTGTCTCGGCATGATGAACTGTCGCAATAGTGCATACTCAGGGAGAACACTTATACCTTGAAATTTAGTGAGAGATCATCTTATAATGCTACCGCTGAACTAAGCAAAATAAGATACATAAAGGATAAACATCACATGAAATCAAAATATGTGACATGATATGGCCATCATCATCTTGTGCCTTTGATCTTCATCTCCAAAACACCGTCATGATCTCTATCATCACCGGCATGACACCATGATCTCCATCATCTTGATGTCGTCACATGGTCGTCTCACCAACTATTGCTATCGCATAGCGATAAAGTAAAGCAATTATATGGCGCTTGCATCTTATGCAATGAAGAGACAACCATAAGGCTCCTGCCAGTTGCCGATAACTTTAACAAAACATGATCATCCCATACAACAATTTATATCTCATCACATCTTGACCATATCTCATCACAACATGCCCTGCAAAAACAAGTTAGACGTCCTCTACTTTGTTGTCGCAAGTTTTACGTGGCTGCTATGGGCTGAGCAAGAACCGTTCTTACCTACGCATCAAAAACCACAACGCGGTATAGTGATTGCTTTTTGATCTTAAGAAAGAACCCTATTCATTGAATCCGATTCAACTAAAGTTGGAGAAACATACACCCACTATCCACCTGTGTGCGAAGCACGTCGGTAGAACCTAAGCGTACGCGCAATGTCGGTCTGAGCCGCTTCATCCAACAATACCGTTGATACGTCTCCAATGTATCTATAATTTTTTATTGTTCCATGCTATTATATATTCTATTTTGGATGTTAATGGGCTTTATTTTATAGTTTTATATTATTTTTGGGACTAACCTATTAACCCAAGGCCCAGTGCAAATTGCTGTTTTTTTTGCCTATTTCAGTGTTTCGCGGAAAAGGAATATCAAACGGAATCCAAACGGAATGAAACCTTTGGGAGAGTTATTTTAGGAACAAACGTGATCTAGGGGACTTGGGGTGGACGTCAAGAAACAAGCAAGGAGGCCATGAGGCAGGGGGCGCACCTACCCCCCTGGGCGCGCCCTCCACCCTCATGGGCCCCTCGTTGCTCCACCGACATACTTCTTCCTCCTATATATATTCATATACCCCAAAAACATCCAGGAGCACCACGAAACCCTATTTCCACCGCCGCAACCTTCTGTACCCAAGAGATCCCATCTTGGGGCCTTTTCGGAGCTCCGCCAGAGGGGGCATCGATCACGGAGGGCCTCTACATCAACTCCATGGCCTCTCCGGTGATGTGTGAGTAGTTTACTTCAGACCTTCGGGTCCATAGCTAGTAGCTAGATTGCTTCTTCTCTCTCTTTGGATCTCAATATAATGTTCTCCTCGATCTTCTTGGAGATCTATTCGATGTAACTCTTTTTGCGGTGTGTTTGTCGAGATCCGATGAATTGCGGGTTTATGATCAAGTCTATCTATGAACAATATTTGAATCTTCTCTGGATTCTTTTATGCATGATTGGTTATCTTTGCAAGTCTCTGAATTATCAGTTTGGTTTGGCCTACTAGATTGATCTTTCTTGCAATGGGAGAAGTGCTTAGCTTTGGGTTCAATCTTGCGGTGCTCGATCCCAGTGACAGAAATGGAAACGACATGTATTGTATTGTTGCCATCGAGGATAAAAAGATGGGGTTTATATCATATTGCTTGAGTTTATCCCTCTACATCATGTCATCTTACCTAATGCGTTACTCTATTCTTATGAAATTAATACTCTAGATGCATGTTGGATAGCGTTCGAATGTGTGTAGTAATAGTAGTAGATGTAGGCAGGAGTCGGTTCTACTTGTCACGGATGTGATTGCCTATATTCATGATCATGCCTAGATATTCTCATAACTATGCTCAATTCTATCAATTCTCGACAGTAATTTGTTCACCCACCGTAATACTTATGCTATCTTGAGAGAAGCACTAGTGAACCTATGGCCCCGGGTCTATTCTCCATCATATAAGTTTCCAATCTATTTTACTTTGCAATTTTTACTTTCAATCTATATCATAAAAATACCAAATATATTTATCTTATCATTATCATATCTATCAGATCTCACTCTCGTAAGTGACTGTGAAGGGATTGACAACCCCTTTATCGCGTTGGTTGCGAGGTTATTATTTGTTCGTATAGGTACGAAGGACTTGCGTGTGGCCTCCTACTGGATTGATACCTTGGTTCTCAAAAACTGAGGGAAATACTTATGCTACTTTGCTGCATCACCCTTTCCTCTTCAAGGGAAAACCAACGCAGTGCTCAAGAAGTAGCAAGAAGGATTTCTGGCACCATTGCCGGGGAGTCTACGCACAAGTCAAGACATACCAAGTACCCATCACAAACTCTTATCCCTCGCATTACATTATTTGCCATTTGCCTCTCGTTTTCCTCTCCCCCACTTCACCCTTGCCTTTTTATTCGCCTCTTTCCCTTTTGTTTTCTTATACCATGGCCGATTCAAAAAGGGCTAAGGGTTCTCTCCCGAGTTTTACCTTGGATAGTCCCTCTGTCCTCTCTAAGCTCATAAATAATGATGCTATGGAGAAACCTACTGGGGTTATCAATGAGAGTTTGAATAATTTCGATGAAGATGATCCCGGAATTTTTTGTTATTTACTTGATGAATCTTTGAAAGACGCTTGGGATAGGCTATTAAGGATCTGAGCTAGCTATGTGCCCCAATATCGATCTGAGGTTTACCTAAAAAGCTTTTATATTGGTTTACCCTCTTCATTCAAGCAAGTTCTAGATTCTATCTTTGAAGAAGGTTTTCTTGAAGGGGGTCCCATTAATACTTATGAAAGGATGAAGACTATATTTGGGCACCCCATGAGTGAGAAGGTTGAATCTACCTCTCTTTTGTGCTTTTACCAAAATGAAATTATCAAAGAAATGAGGGCTAGCTTAGATGCCAATTTCTGTAACATACTTAATCTTTATTCCACTATCAATGGCCACGTGCTATCTCAAAATAGAAAGATAAATGCTATATAAAAGAAATTTTCTCTTTTCTTTCCTAATACCAAAGATGGCAATACCTAGATCTATCCTTGCTTTTATCCTAGCTATAAGGCTTTAAAGGAAAGCGCTTGTGGGGAGGCAACCCAATTTTATTTTTGTTCCTTGCTTTTTGATTATGTTTAGTAATAAATAATTCATCTAGCCTCTGTTTAGATGTGGTTTTATTCTTTTAATTAGTGTTTGTGCCAAGTAGAACCTTTGGGAAGACTTGGGGAAAGTCTTTGTGATCTTGCTGTAAAAAACAGAAACTTTAGCGCTCACGAGAATTGCTGCCATTTTTATTTAAGAGTGATATTTAGTTAATTATTTTTCAGATGATTAATAGATAAATTCCTCACGTCCAGAAATTTATTTTAGAATTTTTGATGTTCCATAAGTAGTCGAAACCTACAAATTACTACAGACTGTTCTGTTTTTGACAGATTCTGTTTTTCGTGTGTTGTTTGCTTATTTTGATGAATCTATGGATAGTAATAGAGTTTATGAACCATAGAGAAGTTGGAATACAGTAGGTTTAACACCAATACAAATAAAGAATGAGTTTATTACAGTACCTTGAAGTTGTAGTTTGTTTTCTTTTACTAACGGAGCTCATGAGATTTTCTATTTGAGTTTTGTGTTGTAAGTTTTCAAGTTTTAGGTAAGGATTTGATGGATTATTGAACAAGGAGTGGCAAGAGCCTAAGATTGGGGATGTCGAAGGCACCCAAAGGTAAAATCCAAGGACAACCAAAAGCCTAAGCTTGGGGATGCCCCGGGAGGCATCCCCTCTTTTGTTTTCGCCCATCGGTAACTTTACTTGGAGCTATATTTTTATTCACCAGATGATATGTGTTTTTCTTGGAGCGTCTTGTATGATTTGAGTCTTTGCTTTTTAGTTTACCACAAACATCCTTGTTGTACACACCTTTTGGGAGATACACACATAAATTGGAATTTGTTAGAATACTCTATGTGCTTCACTTATATTTTTTGAGCTAGATAATTTTGCTCTAGTGCTTCACTTATATCTTTTTAGAGCACGATGGTGATTCTATTTTATAGAAATAATTGATCTCTCATGCTTCACTTATATTATTTTGAGAGTCCTTTATAACAGCATGGTAATTTGCTTTGGGTATGAATTTAGTCCTAATATAATAGGCATCCAAGATCGGTATAATAAAAACTATCATACAAAAAGTGCATTGGATATTATGAGAAGTTTGATACTTGATAATTGTTTTGAGAGATGAAGATGGTGATATTAGAGTCATGATAGTTGAGTAGCTGTGGATTTGAGAAATACTTGTGTTAAAGTTTGTGATTCCCATAGCATGCACGTATGGTGAACCGTTATGTGATGAAGTCGGAGCATGATTTATTTATTGATTGTCTTCCTTATGAGTGGCGGTCGGGGACGAGCGGTGGTCTTTTCCTACCAATCTATCCCCCTAGGAGCATGTGTGTAGTAATTTGTTTCGATAACTAATGGGTTTTTGCAATAAGTATGTGAGTTCTTTATGACTAATGTTGAGTCCATGGATTATACGCACTCTCACCCTTCCACCATTGCTAGCCTCTCTAATACCGCGCACCTTTCGCCGGTATCACACCCACCATATACCTTCCTCAAAACAGCCACCATACCTACCTATTATGGCATTTCCATAGCCATTCCGAGATATATTTCCATGCAACTTTCCACCGTTCCGTTATTATGACACGCTTCATCATTGTCATATTGCTTTGCATGATCATGTAGTTGACATCGTATTTGTGGCAAGCCACTGTTCATAATTCTTTCATACATGTCACTCTTGATTCATTGAGTATCCCGGTACTCCGCCAGAGGCATTCACATAGAGTCATATTGTGTTGTAGTTCTTGAGTTGTAAGTAAATAAAGTGTGATGATCATCATTATTAGAGCATTGTACCAAGTGAGGAAAGGATGATGGAGACTATGATTCCCCCACAAGTCGGGATGAGACTCCGGACGAAAAAAAAGAAAAAGAGTCCATAAAAAGAGAAAAGGCCCAAATAAAAAAGTTGAGAGAAAAAGAGAGAAGGGACAATGTTACTATCCTTTTACCACACTTGTGCTTCAAAGTAGCACCAAGATCTTCATGATAGAGTCTCCCATGTTGTCACCTTCATATACTAGTGGGAATTTCACATTATAGAATTTGGCTTGCATATTCCAATGATGGGCTTCCTCAAAATGCCCTAGGTCTTCATGAGCAAGCAAGTTGGATGCACACCCACTTAGTTTCTTTTGTTGAGCTTTCATACACTTATAGCTCTAGTGCATCCGTTGCATGGCAATCCCTACTCACTCACATCGATATCTATTAATGGGCATCTCCATAGCCCGTTGATATGCCTAGTTGATGTGAGACTATCTTCTCCTTTTTTGTCTTCTCCACAACCACCGTTCTATTCCACCTATAGTGCTATATCCATGGCTCACGCTCATATATTGCGTGAATATTGGAAAAAAATTAGAACATCAAAAGTATGAAACAATTTCTTGGCTTGTCATCGGGGTTGCGCATGATTGAAATATTTTGTGTGGTGAAGATAGAGCATAGCCAGACTATATGATTTTGTCGGGATAACTTTCTTTGGCCATGTCATTTTGAGAAGACATGATTGCTTAGTTAGTATGCTTGAAGTATTACTATCTTTATGTCAATATTAAACTTTTATCTTGAATCTTTCAGATCTGAATATTCATGCCACAATAAAGAGATTTACATTGAGAATATGCTAGAAAGAATTCCACATCAAAAATTCTGTTTTTATCATTTACCTACTCGAGGACGAGCAGGAATTAAGCTTGGCGATGCTGATACGTGTCCAACGTATCTATAATTTTTGATTGTTCCATGCTATTATATATTCTGTTTTGGATGTTAATGGGCTTTATTTTACACTTTTATATTATTTTTGGGACTAACCTATTAACCCATGGCCTAGTGTAAATTGCTGTTTTTTTGCCTATTTCAGTGTTTCGCAGAAAAGGAATATCAAACGGAATCCAAATGGAATGAAACCTTCGGGAGAGTTATTTTTGGAACAAACGTGATCCAGGGGACTTGGAGTTGACGTCAAGAAACAATCGAGGAGGCCACGAGGCAGGGGGCGTGCCTACCCCCCTGGGTGCGCCCTCCACCCTCGTGGGCCCCTCGTTGCTCCACCGACCTACTTCTTCCTCCTATTATATTCATATACCCCCAAAAACATCCAAGAGCACCATGAAACCCTATTTCTACCACCGCAACCTTCTGTACCCAAGAGATCCCATCTTGGGACCTTTTCTGGAGCTCCGCCGGAGGGGGCATCGATCACGGAGGGCCTCTACATCAACTCCATGGCCTCTCCGGTGATGTGTGAGTAGTTTACTTCAGACCTTCGGGTCCATAGCTAGTAGCTAGATGGCTTCTTCTCTCTCTTTGGATCTTAATATAATGTTCTCCTCGATCTTCTTGAAGATCTATTTGATGTAACTCTTTTTGCTGTGTGTTTGTAGAGATCCGGTGAATTGTGGGTTTATGATCAAGTCTATCTATGAAAAATATTTGAATCTTCTCTGAATTCTTTTATGCATGATTGGTTATCTTTGCAAGTCTCTTCGAATTATCAGTTTGGTTTGGCCTACTAGATTGATCTTTCTAGCAATGGGAGAAGTGCTTAGCTTTGGGTTCAATCTTGCAGTGCTCGATCCCAGTGACAGAAAGGGAAATGACATGTATTGTATTGTTGCCATTGAGGATAAAAAGATGGGGTTTATATCATATTGCTTGAGTTTATCCCTCTACATCATGTCATCTTACCTAATGCATTACTCTGTTCTTATGAACTTAATACTCTAGATGCATGCTGGATAGCGGTCGATGTGTGGAGTAATAGTAGTAGATGCAGGCAGGAGTTGGTCTACTTGTCAAGGACGTGATGCCTATATTCATGATCATGCCTAGATATTCTCATAACTATGCTCAATTCTATCAATTGCTCGACAGTAATTCGTTCACCCACCGTAATACTTATGCTATCTTGAGAGAAGCCACTAGTAAAATCTATGGCCCCCGGGTCTATTCTCCATCATATAAGTTTCCAATCTATTTTACTTTGCAATTTTTACTTTCAATCTATATCATAAAAATACCAAAAATATTTATCTTATCATTATCATATCTATCAGATCTCACTCTCGTAAGTGACCGTGAAGGGATTGACAACCCCTTTATCGCGTTGGTTGCGAGGTTCTTATTTGTTTGTGTAGGTACGAGGGACTTGCGTGTGGCCACCTACTCGATTGATACCTTGGTTCTCAAAAACAGAGGGAAATACTTACGCTACTTTGTTGCATCACCCTTTCCTCTTCAAGGGAAAACCAACGCAGTGCTCAAGAGGTAGCAACCACCAAGTCAAGAATCAACTAGTGACAGCAAGCAATATATATATACCCACGCCCACAACTCCTTTGTGTTCTACTCGTGCATATAACATCTACGCATAGACCTGGCTCGGATGCCACTGTTGGGGAACGCAGTAATTTAAAATTTTCCTATGCACAGGCAAGATCATGGTGATGCATAGCAACGAGAGGGGAGAGTGTTGTCCACGTACCCTCGTAGACCTTAAGCGGAAGCGTTATGACCACGTGGTTGATGTAGTCGTACGTCTTCATGATCGACTGATCTTAGTACCAAAAGTACGGCACCTCCACGATCTGCACACGTTCGGCTCAGTGACGTCCCACGAACTCACGATCCAGCAGAGTGTCGAGGGAGAGCTTCGTCAGCACGACGGCATGATGACGGTGATGATGATGCTACCGGAATAGGGCTTCGCCTAAGCACCGCTACGATATGGCCGAGGTGGATTATGGTGGAGGGGGGCACCGCACACGGCTAAGAGATCAATGATCAACTTGCGTGTCTATGGGGTGCCCCCTGGCCACGTATATAAAGGATGGAGGGAGGAGGAGGCCAGCCCTCATAGGGCGCGCCCAAAGTGTGGAGTCCTGCTACGACTCCCTAGTCCTAGTAGGATTCCACCTCCCACATGGAATAGGAAAAAGGGAAGGGAGAAGGAGAAGGAAGGAAGGGGGCGCCCCCTTTCCCTCGTCCAATTCGGACCAGTCCATGGGGAAGGGGCGCGGCCACCCTTGAGGCCTTTCTCTCCTTTCTCATATGGCCCATTAAGGCCCAATACGAATTCCCATAACTCTTCGGTACTCCGAAAAATACCCGAATCACTCGGAACCTTTCCGATGTCCGAATATAGCCTTCCAATATATCGATCTTTACGTCTCGACCATTTCGAGACTCCTCGTCATGTCCCCGATCTCATCCGGGACTCCGAAGAAACTTCGGTCATCAAATCACATAAGTCATAATACAAATCGTCATAGAACGTTAAGCGTGCGGACCCTACGGGTTTGAGAACTATGTAGACATGACCGAGACTCATCTCTAGTCAATAACCAATAGAGGAACTTGGATGCTCATATTGGTTCCTACGTATTCTACGAAGATCTTTATCGGTCAAACCGCATAATAACATACGTTGTTCCCTTTGTCATCGGCATGTTACTTGCCCGAGATTCAATCGTCGGTATCCTCATACCTAGTTCAATCTCGTTACCGGCAAGTCTCTTTACTTGTTTTGTAATGCATCATCCCGCAACTAACTCATTAGTCACAATGCTTGCAAGGCTTATAGTGATGTGCATTACTGAGAGGGCCCAGAGATACCTCTCCGATACACAGAGTGACAAATCCTAATCTTGATCTATGCCAACTCAACAAACACCATCGGAGACACTTGTAGAGCATCTTTATAATCACCCAGTTACGTTGTGACGTTTGATAGCACACAAGGTGTTCCTCCGGTATTCGGGAGTTGCATAATCTCATAGTCCGAGGAACATGTATAAGTCATGAAGAAAGCAGTAGCAATGAAACTGTAACGATCATTGTGCTAAGCTAACGGATGGGTCAAGTCAATCACATCATTCTCTAACGATGTGACCCCGCTTATCAAATGACAACTCTTTGTCCATGGCTAGGAAACTTAACCATCTTTGATTGACGAGCTAGTCAAGTAGAGGTATACTAGTGACACTCTATTTGTCTATGTATTCACACATGTACTAAGTTTCCGGTTAATACAATTGTAGCATCAATAATAAACATTTATCATGATATAAGGAAATATAAATAACAACTTTATTATTGCCTCTAGGGCATATTTCCTTCAGATGGGGGATGCTAGATCCACTCGAAACAAAGCGAATCCATGGATCAAAATCAACAAAACATCATCAAACCAACAAATCACAAAAAAATGGGGCTATTTTTAGTGGGGATTTTCGGATTTAGGACGAAATCAACAAAACAAGGCTAGAAAAACAAGGGGTAGGGGCTCCAAATTTGTGATCAACCTTGCTCTGATCCCAGATGATGTAGGGTAGAACCTTAGATGCCCGATCTTTCACGATTGAAGGGGATCCCGCGAAGAACATGATGAGCATGAGGGAAAACACGAGAGGAACACTCAAGAACAAGTCCAATCACACATCCACTAGGCAATCAAACACACAAGATCACAAGGTACATGAAAAACAAAGGGAAAGATATAAGGTAGAGTTCATCCCAAATCCAAAGGAGATGGGGGCTTGATGATCTAGATACATCCTTCCCCGAGGGTGTCTTGATATCCCTCGGGATCTTCTCCTAGATGGATGTCTTGGCCTCCAATGGAGTAGTCTCTCTCTCTCTCTTAAGAGGAGAAGGTAGGAGCAAAGCTCACATACAAATGAGCTATCACTTTGCTAACCCTAAAAATGAGGAGGAGGAGGTCTATTTATAGTCTAAGGGGTGAAGGGGTAAGTTAGGTGGGCGAATGGGTACATGGGCCTCGGCCGGGAGACATGCACGCACGCAAGGCCGGATGATCCAGATGGGGGTCCGGATGATCCGGGCATCGTTCGGATGATCCATATTTGCTGAGGGAATTCTGCAAGCTTCGGGTGACGTGGTTGTGGGATTACCCGGATGATCCGAAGGGGGACCTGGATGATCCGGCTAAGCCCGGATGATCCGGACGGAGATCCGGACATCCGGACTGACTCCAGCAGCCGCTCCGTCTTCTTATCTTTTCTTCCTTCTTCTCTTCCACGCTTCCCTCATGGATGGTGTATCATTCCTTGGCACTTGCACTCCTCCTTGACATCCGTGAAGCTTTGATAATACCTATGCATGCACACGGGAGGAGAGTCAAGTAGTATACCATCCTCGAAGGGGTCAAGTGAACACATGTAACAGAGATGATTCACCTTTGTGTATGTGAAGTAGATGTCACACGTGTCACTTGCCAAATGGACTCTTGACAGCCGCGCATCGCTCCACGAAGGGAGCGCGGGGGCCAGCGCCGAAGGGGCCGAAGCCGGAGGAACCTGAAAAAAAAGGGAACACCATCTCGACAAAGTACACATGCCTCGAGGTGTAGACATGATGAGTGACAGGATCATAGCATCTGTAACCTTTGGTGTTAGGAGGGTAGCCAAGAAAGACGCATGGGACAGACCATGGTGCGAGCTTGTGTGGCGTGGTGGACGCGGTGCTAGGATAATAGAGACACCCGAAGATGCGGAGACCATCATAGGACGGTGGTGTGCCGAAGAGAAGGTGGTGAGGGGCGTATTTCCACCAAGGGCGACACGGCGAATGTTAACTATGAGTGTGGCCATAGCAAGGGCATTAGGCCAAAACCGAGCAGGCACGTTAGAGTGAAAGAGTAATGTGCGAATGCAGTCATTAAGAGTGCGGAGAATGCGCTTGGCATGGCCGTTTGAAAGCACAAGTGCTCCCTGGGTGATTTTGGTAATTAATGTCAACATATCTCTTGTTGGACTAATACTTCTACCTATTATGTTTCAAATAAGTTCAACAATGGAGTGGCATGGACTAGAGGATGTGGAACCCCTTCAAAATGCTAAGGACAAAGGATTGGCTCAAGCTCAAAGCTCATGACTCCATTCTTTCCATTTTAGTGATCCAAGATCACATTGAGTCCATAGGAAAGCCAATACTATTAAGAGGGGATGAGGTGTTGCCTAATGGCTTGCTTGCTCAAAGTGCTTAGTGATATGCTCCAAAAGCCCTCAACCACTTTCTCACATCCACATATGTCCCAAACCAAAAGTCAAACTCGGCCCCACCGAAACTTTCTATCCGGCGCCACCGAGTTCAATTGACATAGCCACTGCCAGAAACCCTAATCAATTCGGTCTCACCAATGGGATCTCAGTCTCACCGAGATGGGCTTGCAAACTCTCTGTTGCCTATTGTAATAATTTCGGTCCCACCGAGACACGCAATCGGTCCCACCGAGTTTGCTTGGCCAACTCTCTGTTTTGCTTATTACCCAAATCGGTCCCACCGAGTTCGTGTAATCGGTCAAACCGAGATAAGGCTTTACCCTAACCCTAGCACATCGGTCCCACCAAGTCGATTATATCGGTCCGACCGAAAACCCTAACGGTCACATTTTGAACTAAATCAGTCTGACCGAGTTGTATGATTCGGTCCCACCGAGTTTGGTGATTTGTGTGTAACGGTTAGATTTTGTGTGGAGGCTATTTATACCCCTTCACCCACTCTTCATTTATGGTGAGAGCCATCAAAACATGCCTACACTTCCAACATACATTTTCTGAGAGAGAACCACCTACACTTGTGTTAAGGTCAAGATATTCCACTCCAACCACATAAATCTTGATCTCTAGCCTTCCCCAAGTTGCTTTCCACTCAAATCATCTTTCCACTAAATCCAAATACTGTGAGAGAGTTGAGTGTTGGGGAGACTATCATTTGAAGCACAAGAGCAAGGAGTTCATCATCAACACACCATTTGTTACCTCTTGGAGAGTGGTGTCTCCTAGATTGGTTAGGTGTCTCTTGGGAGCCTCCGTCAAGATTGTGGAGTTGAACCAAGGAGTTTGTAAGGGCAAGGAGATCGCCTACTTCGTGAATATCTACCCGAGTGAGGCAAGTCCTTCGTGGGCGACGGCCATGGTGGGATAGACAAGGTTTCTTCTTCATGGACCCTTCGTGGGTGGATCCCTCCGTGGACTCGCGCAACCGTTACCCTTCGTGGGTTGAAGTCTCCGTCAACGTGGATGTACGATAGCACCACCTATCGGAACCACGCCAAAAATCTCCGTGTCTCTAATTGCATTTGCACACTCCAATCCCATCCCTTTACATTCTTGCAACTTGCATGATTTACTTTCCGCTGCTCATATGCTCTTGTCATGCTTGCTTGATATGTATTGTGAATGTTTAAACTTGTGTCAAAACTCTACTTAAACCTAAAGAAGTTAAAAACTGTAACTTGTCTTAGGTAAAGTCTATTCCCCCCCCCCCCCTCTAGACACCTCTTCTTGATCCTTTCAATTGGTATCAGAGCATTGATCTCCATTGCTTTGGTTTAAACACCTTTGGAGGAAGATGGATGAGTCTACGTTGGGGAGTCTTAGACGTAGAGTGTGACGCCCCCGGTTTGACCGTACACTAATCATACACGCAAACGTGTACGATCAAGATCAGGGACTCACTGGAAGATATCACAAAACAACTCTACAAATAAAATAAGTCATACAAGCATCATATTACAAGCCAGGGGCCTCGAAGGCTCGAATACAAGAGCTCGATCATAGACGAGTCAGCGGAAGCAACAATATCTGAGTACAGACATAAGTTAAACAAGTTTGCCTTAAGAAGGCTAGCACAAACTGGGATACAGATCGAAAGAGGCGCAGGCCTCCTGCCTGGGATCCTCCTAAACTATTCCTGGTCGTCGTCAGCGGGCAGCACGTAGTAGTAGGCACCCCCGGTGTAGTAGGAGTCGTCGTCGAAGGTGGCGTATGGCTCCTGGGCTCCAGCAGCTGGTTGCGACAACCAGGTAGAAGGGACAGGAGGAAAAGAGGGAGAAAGCAACCGTGAGTACTCATCCAAAGTACTCGCAAGCAAGGAGCTACACTACATATGTATGCATTGGTATCAACTGGAATAAGGGTATCATATGTGGACTGAACTGCAGAATGCCGGAATAAGAGGGGGATAGCTAGTCCTTTCGAAGACTACGCTTCTGGCAGCCTCCGTCTTGCAGCATGTAGAAGAGAGTAGACTGAAGTCCTCCAAGTATCATCACATAGCATAATCCTAACCGATGATCCTCCCCTCGTCGCCCTGTGAGAGAGCGATCACCGGTTGTATCTGGCACTTGGAAGGGTGTGTTTTATTAAGTATCTAGTTCTAGTTGTCATAAGGTCAAGGTACAACTCCAAGTCATCCTGTTACCGAAGATCACGGCTATTCGAATAGATTAACTTCCCTGCAGGGGTGCACCACATAACCCAACACGCTCGATCCCATTTGGCCGGACACACTTTTCTGGGTCATGCCCGGCCTCGGAAGATCAACACGTCGCAGCCCCACCTAGACCAACAGAGAGGTCAGCATGCCGGTCTAAACCTAAGCGCCCAGGGGTCTGGGCCCATCGCCCTTAGCACACCTGCACGTTGCGTGGGCGGCCGGAAGCAGACCTAGCCTAGTAGGCATTCCAGTCCAATCCAGCGCGCGCCGCTCCGTTGCTGACGTCACGAAGGCTTCAGCTGATACCATGACGTCGAGTGCCCATAACTGTCCCCGCGTAGATGGTTAGTGCGTATAGGCCAGTAGCCAGACTCAGATCAAATACCAAGATCTCGTTAAACGTGTTAAGTATTTGCGAACGCCGACCAGGGCCAGGCCCACCTCTCTCCTAGGTGGTCTCAACCTGCCCTGTCGCTCCGCCTCAAAGTAACAGTCGGGGGCCGTCGGGAACCCAGGCCCACCTCTACCGGGATGGAGCCACCTGCCCCTTCAGCCCCCAACTCCGAACAGTACCACAGGTAATGTAACTGTGTAAAGTATATAGTATATGCCCGTGATCACCTCCCGAAGTGATCACGGCCCAGTAGTATAGCATGGCAGACGGACAAGAGTGTAGGGCCACTGATGGAACACTAGCATCCTATACTAAGCAGTAGGATAGCAGGTAATGGTAACAACAGTAGTAGCAAGGATAGGCTATGCATCAGGATAGGAATAACGGAAAGCAGTAACATGCTACACTACTCTAATGCAAGCAGTATAGAGAAGAGTAGGCGATATCTGGTGATCAAAGGGGGGGGCTTGCCTGGTTGCTTTGGCAAGAAGAAGGGGTCGTCGTCGATGTAGTCGATCACAGGGGTATCGACAATGGCCTCGGAGCTTACCGGAAAGAAGTAACGGAAGGCGAACACAATAAATAACAGAGCAATCAAATGCAACACAAAGCAAGACGCGACAATACGTTGTGCTAGGGGTGACCAAACACAGGGACAGGTGATACCGGCGAACGGGGAAAACATCCGGGAAAGTATTCCCGATGTTCCGCGTTTCCGGACAGACGGACCGGTGGGGAAAAGTTGCGTGTTTGCTATACTAGGGATGTGTGACAGACGAACGGGTTGTGTATTCAAATTCGTCTCGTTGTTCTGAGCAACTTTCATGTACAAAATATTTCCATCCGAGATACGGTTTATTTTATATGATTTTTCAAAGTTTATAGTATTTTTTTATGATTTTCTGGAATATTTTTATTTAATCTAATCCGAATTTGACCAAGTCAATTTGACTAGTCAAAAGGGAGGATGTGGCCCACATGTCATTGACACATAATTTAATTGATGGATAAATTAAAATGGAAGGGTTAAATTAACACAGGGGGCCACATGTCATAGGCTAGCAATTATCCAAAGTACTAATTAGTCCAACTACTCATTAGCTACTAACCTAAATAGGGCCGGTCACATCGAGAGACGCAGCCGGCCACACACACGCTGCACACACACACACACACACACACATCACACAAGCACACAGGGCCGGCCAGAGGCACACAGCCGGCCACACACGGCGCACACACACAATACTAGGGAGTAACTCTATTCCTTTTAACATAAGATAGCATTTTGTGAATTTTGTAGGATTTAATCCACGCATCAAAAGTATTTGGTCCAGTGGAATAAAATGAAGTTTGTCATGTATACTTCCTACTTATATTATTTTCACTCATGTTTACAACTGTTTAACCACAGTTTAGGGGCTGCCCAGGTGTTACTCGATGTAATATTTGCAAAGCTAGCTAGCAGCTACAGTAGCTATCATCAGTTAGCAGTAGACAAGTAGCAAGCGGCAGCAGCAGCAGCTTGTAGTAGCGCAGCGGCAAGCGCCAGCAGCAGCGGCGGCTATGAGCATGCACGGACAAGGGCGGCTGCAAGGGAGCGACCGCAAGCAAGGGTAGCAGAAGCAGCAGGTGCGCAACGGAGCAGGGGAGCGCGCGGAACGCCGTCTGAAGGCGGGCGCGACGGCCGCACGCGCGGGAGGCGGCTGCGGGCGAGCACGGCCGTCCGCGCGCGGGCACGGTGCAGGGCTTGGCCGGGGCCTGGCAGGCGCGTGGGCGCGCAGTTGGGGACACGCACGGGGCGGCCAGGAGCTAGGGAGCTCGTACGCAGACTCAAAGCTATGGCCATGGCGACTACAACGAGCATAAGGCAAAGGCTACAGCTACGGATTGAAGTTGGGAACGAGGGGAATCGGTCGGGGACCTCACCGCGAACCTGTAGAGGTGCAAAGCAAGCTCGGGGAAGGCTTGGAGGCGACAAATCGAAGCGGCGATGAGCGGCGGCCGGAGGTGGAAGAAGACTCGATGCAGGCGATGTAGTGGCGCCGAGCTTCAATGGGAGGCAGTAGAGGAAGTAGCGGGCGACGGCGAAGTCCAGGGGCACGACCTCAGGCTTCGGGGATGACGGGGAGTGCACGAATGACGACGGCCATGGCGGTGGTGGTTCGGGTGTGTGCGGGGAGGAAGAGCGCGGCGCGAGGGGGAAGGAGTGGACGACTAGGGTTCGATCCAGGGGACGAGGGCGTCTGGGGGCGGCTCTTGTAGCCGTCGGGGAGGCGAGGATGGCCACCACGGCGACATGCTCCGGCCACAACCGGGGGATCTCTGCCACGACCCCCCCGGTGAACAGGAGAGGAAGGGGACGGTGGCTACTTGGGCCAGCCGGTGGCCTGGATGCTCAGTTGGGCCGAACGGCCCAGGGGGAGCGGGGGGGCTTTGCCCCTTTTTTTTAGTTGTTGTTTGTTTTTCCTTTTGCTTTTGTTTAATTTTTCTTTTATAGTTTTAGTTTAGTTTCTTTAATAGTTTATAGTTTTACAAAAAAAACATAAAAACAAGCCTTGATTTAGTATTAATGATTATGTTACTGCCATGTTAATCTTGGGCAACTAAATAAATAATTTATTAATTTATAAAATACCAAAGGCATGTATTTAAATGTTTTACCTGATGTAATAATTATTTATGAGCATTTAAACCTTTTCTAAAATTGTGGTTTCTCCATCATAATTACTTATGATTTATTTGACACAACCCGAACATTTTAGTTTTAATTTTTTTTTTGAAAACTTTTGTTGTTTGTCTTTATTTTAAATTTGAATTTGAATCATTTTTGAACCATCGCGAGACTAACAACAGTAACCGAGGTGACGTGGTATCATTAGCGTGGAGTTACTGTAGCTTAATTATCCGGGCGTCACATAGAGTGCCTCTTCTGGATGGAGAGTATTTTCATGAGTGGAAAAATGAGATGCTTGAGATTTTCAATGAATATCATTTGAACAAGTACATTACTAGCCCTTTTGCACCTCATGTTGATCCTTTGCATCCTACCCTTGATGAGTCTATTGACATGATCCGTAATCTTAGAACTATCAATTTAATCACTAGAGGTTTGCCTAGACACTTTCTTAATAGCTTGCCTGTTCCTGATTGTGCCTACACCATATGGAGATTCCTTGAGGAACGTTTCCCAAACTATTCCTTAAAAAATCTAGATGAGATTCTTCATAAGTCTATTGCCTTGATTAAGATGAGTTCCAAATGATCCCAAATTTGGTGATTGCTTATTTGAGCTTACTAATCTTACGAGTGCAAAAGGAGATGTTGGAATCATTAGCAATATCATCTCTGAAGTCATTAGAATTAATAGAGATGAACATTGTTACGGTCATACTTCTAATGAATTACCCTCTTTAGGAGTTGATCAATCACAAGACGATATAGAACATGGATACTATGATGAGGATGATGATAGTGACTATGATCTTGACGATGCAATGAGACACTTTGGTCTTATGGCTAATCTTCGCGGATACATGGCTGGAGGAAAGGAATGGGTCCTCGATAGTGGATGTACTAATCATATGACCGGAGACAAAGATATGTTTTGTGAGCTTGCTAAGAACAATGGCCCTCGAAAGTATGTCACTTTTGGTGATAACTCAAAGGGTAAGGTGGTTGGCCTCGGTAAGGTGGCCATCTCACATGATAGCTCTATACAAAACGCCATGCTCGTTGAATCTCTTGGGTACAATTTACTTTCAGTATCTAGACTTGTTGATTTCGGTGTTAATGTCCTATTTACTGAAGTAGATTGCCAAGTGTTTCGAAGATACAAACATAAAATGGTCTTTACTGGTATACGTAGAGGTGATCTTTACATTATTGATTTCACTAAAAAGGCTCAACCTAGAACTTTCTTAATTTCTAAATCCTCTAAAGGCTGGTTGTGGCATAGAAGGCTAGGTCATGTGGGCATGCGAAATCTTGATAAGCTTATTAAAGGTGATCATATCCTTGGAGTAAAAGATGTCATATTTGACAAGGATAGACTTTGTAGTGCTTGTCAGGCAGGAAAACAAGTTGGAGGAAGCCACCCCGTGAAGAACATCATGACCACGAGAAGACCGCTCGAGCTACTTCACATGGATCTCTTTGGTCCCAATGCCTACAAGAGTCTCGGTGGTAACTCATTTGGTCTAGCCATAGTCGATGATTTTTTAAGATTTACATGGGTGTTCTTCCTTGATGATAAATCGCAGGTCCAAAAGATCTTCAAAAACTTCGCTAGGAAGGCCCAAAATCAATTTGAAGTGAAGATCAAGAAGGTTCGGAGCGACAACGGAACGGAGTTCAAGAACGCAAATGTGGATACCTTTCTTGACGAAGAAAGGATTTCACACGAGTTATCGGCTACGTACACACCTCAACAAAATGGAGTTGTTGAGAGGAAGAACCGGACTCTTATTGAGATGGCAAGAACGATGCTTGATGAGTACAAGACTCCAAAACACTTTTGGGCGGAAGCGGTTGAGACACCTTGTCATGCAACAAATCGCTTGTATCTTCACAAGCTACTCGGCAAGACGGCATACGAGCTCCTCACCGGTAACAAACCCCAAGTTGGATACTTTCGAGTATTCGGCTCAAAGTGCTACATTCTTGATAAGCATCGTCGTTCTAAATTTGCTCCTAAATCTCATGAAGGTTTCCTACTTGGTTATGGCTCAAACTCTCACACTTACCGTGTCTACAACAATTTCACCCGAAAGGTTGAAGAGACGGTAGATGTGAAGTTTGATGAATCTAATGGCTCACAAGTAGAGCAATTGCCAATTGATGTAGGAGACAAAGACCCTTCCGAAGCAATCCAAGACTTGTCTATTGGCAAAATTCGTCCAACGGAGGTGAAGGAGAGTACCTCGTCCATCCAAGTAGAAGCTTCCACCTCACGACAAGGTGAACCAAGAGTTGATACGGAAGCATCCACAAGTGGGACACACCAAGACAAAGAAAACGAAGAAGTACACCAAGATGAACATCAACAACCTCCTTCTCCACCACGACAAGAGAACGACAACATCAACAATGAAGAAGGCCAATAAGAAGAACAAGATGATGAGTATGTTCCACCTTGAGCCAAGCAAAAGCTCCCACGAGTTCGAGAAAGAGTCGCCAAAGACCATCCCGTCGAGCAAATCTACAATGATATCCAAACCGGGAGAATCACTCGCTCAAAAACTCGCTTGGCAAATTTTTGTGAACATGACTCATTCATCTCTAGCATTGAACCTATGAAGGTTGAAGAAGCATTAGAAGATCCGGATTGGATAAACGCCATGCATGAAGAGCTACACAACTTTGAGAGAAATCAAGTGTGGACATTGGTCGAGAAGCCTGACAACAACCACAACATCATCGGTACCAAATGGGTGTTTCGCAACAAGCAAGACGAAGATGGTCAAGTTGTCTGCAACAAAGCTCGTCTCGTCGCCCAAGGCTATACTCAAGTCGAAGGTATGGAGTACGGTGAGACATATGCCCCCGTTGCTAGACTTGAGTCCATCCACATCTTGCTTGCCTATGCTAATCACCATGATATCACTTTATATCAAATGGACATTAAAAGTGCTTTTCTAAATGGTGAAATCGAGGAGGAAGTTTATGTTAAACAACCTCCCAGCTTCATCAATCCTAAGAAACCCGATCATGTTTACAAACTTCACAAAGCTCTTTATGGTCTTAAACAAGCTCCTAGAGCATGGTATAAATGCTTGACCAAGTTCCTTATTGAAAAGGCTTTGAAATTGGAAAAATATATTCTACTCTTTTTACTAAAAGGGTTAATGGAGAATTATTTGTGTGCCAAATTTATGTTGATGATATCATATTTGGTTCGACTAACCCTCATTTTAGTGAAAAGTTTGGGAAGCTAATGTCGGAGAAGTTTGAGATGTCTATGATGAGTGAACTCAAATTCTTTCTTGGTTTGCAAATCAAACAAACTAAGGAAGGTACCATTGTCTCTCAAACAAAGTACACCAAGGACTTATTCAAGAAGTTCAACATGCAAGAATGCAAAGGTATGACTACACCCATGCCTACTAGTGGACATCTTGACTTGACTAAGGACGGTGAACCGGTTGATCAAAAAGTTTACCGCTCTATGATTGGTTCATTGTTATATTTATGTGCCTCTCATCCCGATATTATGCTAAGTGTGTGCATGTGTGCACGATATCAAGCGGCTCCTAAAGAATGTCATCTTAAGGTTGTGAAAAGGATAGTGAGATACTTAATACATACATCAAATTTTGGCATTTAGTATCCTAAGAGGTCTTCTTTTGATCTTGTTGGCTATTCCGATTCAGACTATGCCGGAGACAAGGTTGATAGAAAGTCCACTTCGGGTACATGTCAATTTCTTGGTAGATCTCTTGTGTATTGGTCTTCCAAGAAACAAACCTCGGTATCCTTATTCACCGCCGAAGCGAAATACATTGCCGCTGGCTCATGTTGTGCTCAATTATTTTGGATGACCCAAACTCTTAAAAATTATGGGATATATGTGAAACATGTTCCATTGCTTTGTGACAATGAAAGTGCTATCAAGATTACTCACAACTCCGTGCAACATTCTCGAACTAATCATATTGAAGTTCGTCATCATTTCATTCGAGATCACGTTGCCAAAGGGGACATTGATCTTAAGCATGTTCGCACCGATAAGCAATTGGCGGATATATTCACCAAACCGCTTGATGAGAAAGTATTTTGCCGTTTGAGAGGAGAATTGAACATCATCGATGCTTCAAACTTGGAGTAGAAACTCCATTTGGATACATGCAAGGCATGAGCCTTTGACTAATCATTGATATTTCTTTCATGATGCTATTTATATGTCTTGGATATACTTGCACCCTTGCATGCTGTCTAACCCTTGTAGGTACTTGGATGAACCTAAATCTATGAGATTGCAACCCACTTGCATCATGAGCAATTTCTACATCACCAAGTCTCTACACAATGGTGGTTGAATACAAGGAAGCGCGAAACTCTTCAAACATATCCTTTGACAAATTCTACATTAAGTTTTATGATTGTCATCTTGGATATACAAGTGCTCTTCCTTGCAAAGCTAACCCATGTAGGAAGATGAACTCAAATTTCAAGTGGTGCTCCCAACTCTTGATGAGCTATATCAACCTTGAGCAACTCACACAAGTTCAACTACATGATCAAGATCAACACCACCACCCAAGGTATGTCATTCCATCTTAGAGAAGCTCTACCTCAAAGCATAGGTCAAAGCAACTCAACAGGTATGGTCGTGCCTGTCGGAAAAGAAAAGAAAACACATTTTTTTTTGTTCTGCTAGAGGCACGAATTTACTTCTCGTGGAGGCACGGATTAGCTTCCACGAGAGGTACAGCCGAGCCTCTTGGAAAGGAAAAACATGTTTATTTTGTTCTGTAGGAACCGTGCGAAAAACGAATTTACCGCTCGTGGAGGCAAATATTTGCTTCCTCTAGATGCACGACCGCGCCTATCGAAAAGGAAAAAGCATGTGCCTCTTCGTAAAGGAACAAAAATGTGCTTCCGCTTTGAGGTTTTTCATCAAAAAAAACTTTGCTAAAACCTATCAACATGAGATTTAGTTTTAAAGATCCCGAAGTGAAGGATCAAACGGCGAAAATGGTTCGAAATTTGGACGCACTTTTTAAGAGATAAAATGTTTTGAATATACATGAAAAAAAACTCTCAGATTATGACAGGTGGCGCGTTGACAACATGAGAGTAATATTTGAAAAAGGTACTACTTCAATAGTAATTTCGCTTTATTGGGAACTGAACCCACGCGCTAGGTTCTTACAAGCATCTAGCGAACCACTAGACTATCTAAATACTTGTGACTCACTACAACGCGAAACATTATAAGAATAATTGTAGCCGCACTATTTGTGTATTGGTTATATTTTGAAACTATTTGATAACATTCTGAGTAAACCTGATTTTATGAAGAAAACAAATGTGAACAAAATTTGAAAGTTTACCGATTTCATAAGAAGTTCATGAACAAGCAAAGAAATGTTGGTCTACTCAAAAAAAAGTTCACAAATTAGAAAAACGTTCAGATATTCAAAATTTTCATTAACATGAAAAAATGCACTAATTTGAGAAAGAATTCCAAGAATATGGAAAAAAATAATATCATCAGTTTGAAAAGAAATGATCATTTAAAAAAGTTCATCGGATTTGAAACAAATTCATCAAACTGAAGAAAACTTCATCAAATTTGAAAAAAGTTCACCGGCTCTGGAAAAGTTCATCGAAACTAAAAAAAATCATCAAATTTGAGAAAAGTTCATCGAATTTTAGAAAAAGTTCATCATATTTGAAAATTTTCATCGACTTCGAAAAAAGTTCGTAGATTCTGAAAATAGTTCATTAAACCTGAAAAAAAAACATTGATTCTGGAAAAAGTTCATCGAATTTAAGAAAAGTTTAATGAACTTGAAAAGAGGTTCATCGATCTTGAAGAATAGTGTATCAATTTTGAATAAAAAACATGAATTTAAAGAAAACATTCATGCATTTTGCAAAAAGGAAAAAATGAACAAAACCGTTCCAATAGGAAACATAACAGTTCCAAAAAAAAGGAAGAAGGAAAGAAAATCAAAAGTGGTATTGGTCACAAAGGAGATGTGGCTAGGTTGGTTAGCGCAACTTGCCCATTACCAGGAGGCCGTGGTTTGAATCACGCCTATGCGTATTTGCAGGTTTTTTTGCGTGTTAAATAAAATAGGGGACAAAGAAAGATGGGCCGGCCCAACTAGACGCATGAGAGAGCTGCTTCAGACGCCGGTTTGCGAAAAACAGTAGTAATCGTCGCCTAAAACACCAAATAGGAATTTCCTGTGTTTAGCGAGGTATAAAGGCTGTTTGGTTTGCAGCCGTGAGCTGCCTTACCAATATATTGGCGTGGACCAGCTGCCTAGGCCTCCCTTTGGATTGCAACCATTTTTTTGGCTTTGCCCCGATTCTGCACCAACTTCCCGTATACTCGTGTACTATTTTCGTCCACGCACTGGCGAGCCAGCGGCGGCAAATTTGTTCGCCAATAATTTGGCGTGACCAACTTTGGCGTGGCTAGTACATGCACCATCCAAACAAACCCATAGTCTTTGCGACTAGCGCCTTGCTGACCAACTCAGCTAGCTAGCGGTTGCATGGGCCGCACCAACAACGCGTGCATTACTGGCTCGCTCGGCATGGTACACGATAGACATATTTCAAATGTAAGATGTACATTTTGAAAATACATATTTTGAACACTTTTTGAATACATGGTAATATTTTCCAAATACATGTTCTATACTTTTTGAATGGCAGTAAAAAAATGTAAACTATGTGAATATTTATTTAACACTTTATAATAATTTAAAAAAGCATGGACATTTTATGGAAACACGCGGACATTTTTTTAAAATATCGCATACATTCTTTAATGGTAATATACTTTTTTTCTTTACATTGTTTATAACATTTTTATAATTGTCCAAACATTTCTTTGAAACACAAGAATATTTCCATAAAATGTCAAGTATATTTTTTTACGGGTATGAAACATTTTTTTACATTATGAATACATTTTTTACATTGTATACACATTTTTTTTCAAAAACCTTCGCATGTATTTATTTTTGAAACACAGTAATATTTTTTCATTGTCACAATTTTTAAAGTTCACACCATTTTTTGAAAAGTGCGCTCATAATTTTTTATACTATCTTACCATTTTTTCAGATTCATGTTTTTAAATTTCTTATTAAGTTAATTTAAGTTTGTATAATATACGCACTTAATTTTAAAAATGATTAAAACCAAAGGAAAAGAAATAGAAATCAAATATTGTCAGTCGTCAGCCTCGTCCTACACCTTGTATATTGTCAACCGAGTATTGTCAGTTGGACGACTCATCACCAACACCTTGTAGGCGATGCAGTCGTCTGCCTTGCAAACAAGCGGCACATAGTCCTTCTACTTGCTCGATAGGTCGTCCCCTCATTCACTCAATCAGTTGATAGGTTGATCACTTAACTTGGTGACCGTTCACTTTTTAAGAAAAGTGCTCAAATTTGGTGTGTGTGTATATATATATATATATATATATATATATATATATATATATATATATATATATAGAGAGAGAGAGAGAGAGAGAGAGAGAGAGATCTAGCTACTACAATGGACCCTAAGGTCCTAAGGGAACTACTCACACATGGTCATGGAGGCAGCAAGGTTGATGAAGAAGCCTCCCGTAATGGACTCCCCCTCTGGCTGAGTGTTGGAACAGGCCTCCAGGTTGGATCTTCTTGGAACATAAACTTGTAGTCGCGAAAAAAAATCAGAGAAAATTGGTAATGAGGGTTTCGCACAATATGAGATTTATTGGCGGAAGAATTGACATAAGGTGGTGGATAGGGGGCCCACGCAACCTAGTGGCGCAGTTCAGCCCCTGCCGCCCAACCAGCGTGGGGCCCCTGTGGCTCCTCTTGCTTGGCTCTGGAACTTTCTAGACTCTTCTCGTGGAGAAAAAAATCATATTAAGTCCCGGTCGCATTTTGGCCCTCGTAGATATTGATTTCCTAGAATACAAAAAATATGAGAAAACAACAACTGGTATTGAACATTGAATTAACTAGATGTTGCCCCGCGCGCTGCGGCGGAATTTTTTCATGAAATTTTTGAGAAAGGCCGCGATCAGTGCCATAAACTACTGACTTGCACATTCTGCAAAATTGATGATGTACATTAAGGTAAGGTCAATAGTCCAACATATGTATCATAGTGTAGGTATGCAAAAAATGTCCGGATGATATGAACACAGTTGACGTACATAAACTTAGTCCTGCATAATGATATATTTGTACTTTTGTATTTCTAAAAACACCTAGAAGTATGAGAATGTTTCTCGGTTACAATAGGTGATGATTGTTAGGGGGGTTGTGGATATGGTCTCTGCATGATTTTTTACGTTGAAGATTAGAATACTATCAATTGAACATACTTTTTGTAAAGTGCGCAAATATTACCTAATTTTATCACCGTACTTGAACTGTCGTATTCTTTAGTATTGGTAAAAGAATATATAGCTCGGTTCAGAGCATTACATAACCTGTCTACAAAAATGAACTTAATCTGCAAGATACTAAACACAGGTAACAAAGTTTGTGTGCACTACTGAGTACAAGATTTTAATGGAGCGAAGTTGCTACAATGCTCCTTGCACAGTTAAGAGAAGACTACACCTTGCACAACGATTATGTCAATTTGCTCCCTTTAATATATGGAGAAGCTAGGGATTGTTGGATCTTTCAAAAGAAAAAAAAAGAAGACTACCTTGCACAACATGGGTAGCCGCCTCGGTCAGGTCTTGGAGGACTTCTTCCATCGCCTGTGCAAGTGTGCATCAAGCCATCAACCACGACCTTGACATTGCGTATATGCTGCAAGACCAGGGAAGTCGTGGCGGCGGTGCGACGGCTACCGACGATGCGCGAAGCAAGCAGCAAGGGATCATCGGATGCCGACAATGATCCAGGGCGGCGGCGAGACAGCCAAAGACAACGGCGGAGCAAGCTGTAAACGGTTGCCGTCTCTCGGAGATGATGCACGGCGGCCCCATGGAGGTTAAAACGGACGATGACGACGCGTCGAGCATGCATCAGGGGATCGCTGGCTGACTTGCTCCCTCCGCGATGATCCGCGGCAGCGGTGACACGGCCGATGATGACGGTGAAGCAGTAAGGGATCACCGTCTCTCAAGGCGATGATCTAAAAAGGCGGTGAGACGGCTGATGACGACGCGCGGAGCAAGAAGCACGGGGTCGTTATCTCCCGCGGCGCTCCCGAGCGATTAGCGTGGTCGCAGGGTAGCATGGTTCTGTGGGCGACGTTTCGATAGGATGACAAACAACGTATACGGGTCGGTTGCGGCATAGGCGGTGGTCACGCGACGCTGCTGTTCGTGGTGCAGCTCGGCCCTGTGCTCTCTCCACAACACACGTCGCTTGCGAGTACCAAATCAAGTTCCAATTTAAGGGCCGATGGGGAAAAGAGAACAGCAGCGGAAACTCTTGGACTTCATAGCTACTTCAGTTTAATCTACGAAGGAGAAGGGCAAGCGTGTTTTCACAGTTGTTAGCCCTACCTTTTCAGGCTCCGCATCCTATTAAACCGACTGGGGTTTAACTTCCCTAACTAACCGTAGCAGGTATAATGCGATATTTGCTTTGGGACATGCATCCATTGGTTGCATGCACCTGATTTCAAGCGGCGCACGTATAGGAGGGAGACCGAGGATTAAAACTGTTCTTCTGCCTGTAAAAACGGACGACTTTTTGTGTCCCACTGGTCTAATAAGCTCGGGCAAATGTAGCACTAATTACTTGTGATAATTATTCTACAAAATAAATAATGACCTGGATGCATGGATGTATTATGCAAGCTAAGAATTGATGATGTGGCAACATTGCTGAAGTGGATAGCTTGCATGTTAAGAGAAATAACATAGTACGGATGCCAGATATTATAGATAGGTTATTCTAAGAAAATAATATAAATTGCTATAAAAAATGTTCAAAATGATAATATAGTAGAATAAAATAATATTATAGAGACGTTTGATACATATAAGTAGGTATCTTTCCTTCTTGGTAGTTGGTGCTTCTTGAATGTTTTTGTCTTTGGTTGGCCTCATGCTGTGTTCCCCTCACTTTATGCTGGTAGATCTGGGCTCACTTGTATTTGCGTGTTGTATGTTTGTTCAGATGTCCAATGTGTGGCCTCATTTTTGTGTAGGTTTTCCTTGTGATTGTCGAGCGCTCGCTTTGTCACGTGAAGCTTTGCAACTTTCTTTGTGTACACCTGGTTAAATTGTTTTTGTTCTTGTTCATTCGTTTGCGTGTTGTAGCTGTGAGTTATCTGTTGTTGCAGTTTGTTACATTGTCTTATTGATTCATGTGTGTCGATGTGTTTGATTGTATCTTTTGTGACACGTGTTTTGCAGGTGTCTGATGACCCACAAGTATAGGGGATCTATTGTAGTCCTTTCGATAAGTAAGAGTGTCGAACCCAACGAGGAGCAGAAGGAAATGATAAGCGGTTTTCAGTAAGGTATTCTCTGCAAGTACTGAAATAAGTGGTAACAGATAGTTTTGTGACAAGATGAATGGTAACGAGCAACAAGTAACAAAAGTAAATAAAGTGCAGCAAGATGGCCCAATCCTTTTGTAGCAAAGGACAAGCCGGAACAAACTCTTATGATAGGAAAAGCGCTCCCGAGGACACATGGGAATATCGTCAAGCTAGTTTTCATCACGTTCATATGATTCGCGTTCGGTACTTTGATAATTTGATATGTGGGTGGACCGGTGCTTGGGTGCTGTTCTTACTTGAACAAGCATCCCACTTATGATTAACCTCTATTGCAAGTATCCGCAACTACAACAAAAGTATTAAGGTAAACCTAACCGTAGCATGAAACATGTGGATCCAAATCAGCCCCTTACGAAGCAACGCATAAACTAGGGTTTAAGCTTCTGTCACTCTAGCAACCCATCATCTACTTATTACTTCCCAATGCCTTCCTCTAGGCCTAAATAATGGTGAAGTGTTATGTAGTCGACGTTCACATAACACCACTAGAGGCTAGACAACATACATCTTATCAAAATATCAAACGAATACCAAATTCACATGACTACTAATAGCAAGACTTCTCCCTTGTCCTCAGGAACAAACGTAGTTACTCAAAAAGCATATTCATGTTCATAATCAGAGGGGTAATAATATGCATATAGGATCTGAACATATGATCTTTCACCAAATAAACCAACTAGCATCAACTACAAGGAGTAATCAACACTACTAGCAACCTACTAGCACCAATCCCGGGCTTTGAGACAAGAATTGGATACAAGAGATGAACTAGGGTTTGGAGATGAGATGGTGCTGATGAAGATGTTGATGGAGATTGCCCTCTCCCGATGAGAGAAGCGTTGGTGATGATGATGGTGATGATTTCCCCCTCCCGGAGGGAAGTATCCCCGGCAGAACAGCTCTGCCGGAGCTCTAGATTGGTTCCGACAAGGTTCCGCCTCGTGGCGGCGGAGTCTCGTCCCGAAAAGTTTTTTCTCATTTTTTTCTCATCGGAAGACTTCATATAGGAGAAGATGGACGTCGGAGAGCCACCAGGGGGCCCACGAGGTAGGGG
This sequence comes from Triticum urartu, assembly GCF_003073215.2. NCBI lineage: Eukaryota > Viridiplantae > Streptophyta > Magnoliopsida > Poales > Poaceae > Triticum > Triticum urartu. The sequence continues at coordinate 488,981,042 of NC_053023.1, read as the reverse complement.
GCGTGCCCTAGGAGGGGGGTGCACCCCCACCCTCATGAGCAGGGTGTGGGCCCTCTGGCCTTCATCTTTGGCGAGGATTTTTCTTTATTTATTTTAAGATGTTCCGTGGAGTTTCAGGACATTTGGAGTTGCGCAGAATAGGTCTCTAATATTTGCTCCTTTTCCAGCCTAGAATTCTAGCTGCCGGCATTCTCCCTCTTCATGTAAACCTTGTAAAATAAGAGAGAATAGCCATAAGTATTGTGACATAAAGTGAAATAACAGCCCATAATGCAATAAATATCGATATAAAAGCATGATGCAAAATGGACGTATCCACTCCCCCAAGCTTAGACATCGCTTGTCCTCAAGCGAAAAGCCGATAACAATAAATATGTCCTCATGTTTAGAGGTAGAGGCGTCGATAAAAATAAAATACGGACATGAAGGCATCATGATTGTTCTCATAACAGCAACATATATAGATTTTGTCATATGATTACTTATGTTCAAGTGATGATCTATTCACAATGCAAGAGTATAAATCATAAACCTTATTGGGCTCCAACAAACTATAATCTCAGTCATTGAAGCAATTGCAATTTATCATAACATCGGAAAGAGTCTATGTGAGAGCTTAAAAGCAAGTCCACATACTCAACTATCATTTAGTCCTCCATAATTGCTAACACTCACGCAATACTTGTGGTTACGGAGTTTTAATCGGACACAGAGAAAGATAGGGCTTATAGTTTTGCCCCGCAACCTTTTACCTCAAGGGTAATGTCAACAATAATGATTCATGCTCCCCTACATCCAATTAGATATATATATATCATGTTCTTTCCAACATGCTGAGCTTGCCAAAGGATAAAATGAAAAAGAAAAGGTGAAGATCACCATGACTCTTGCATAAGGTAGAAGATAATAATAAAAGATAGGCCCTTCGCAGAGGGAAGCAGAGGTTGCCATGCGCTTTTATGGTTGGATGCACAAAATCTCAATGTGAAAGAACGTCACTTTATATTGCCCCTTGTGATATGAATCTTTATTATGCAGTTCGTCGCTTTTATTACTTCCACATCACAAGATCGTATAAAGCTTATTTCTCCTACACCAATCAATCATACATATTTAGAGAAATTTTTATTGCTTTGCACCAATGACAACTTACTTGAAGGATCTTACTCAATCCATAGGTAGATATGGTGGACTCTCATGGCAAAACTGGTTTAAGGGTATTTGGAAGCACAAGTAGTATTTCTACTTGGGGCTGAGAATTTGGCTAGCATGAGGGGGAAAGGCAAGCTCAACAAGTTAGAGGATCCATGACAACATACTTTATCTCAGATATAAGAAAGACATAACTCATTACGTTCTCTTCCTTGTCCAACATCAACTCTTTAGCATGTCATATTTTAATGAGTGCTCCCAATCATAAAAGATGCCAATGATAATATATCTATATGTGAAACCTCTCTTTCCTTATTACTTCCTATTAATTGCAACGATGACCAAGGCTATGTCTACCAACTCCCAACAACTTTTAATCATCATACTCTTTCTATGTGAAGTCATTACTCTCAATAAGATCAATATGAACTCTTTGTTTCTTTTTATTCTTTTTCTCTTTTCTTTTATTCACCCAAGATCATGGCAAAATAATCAAGCCCTTGACTCAACACTAATCTTTATTATATATAGCTCACGGACTCAATTACAAAGAGAGATCATAAAGCAAAACTCAAAACTAGATCATGCCATAAACTTTATTCTACTAGATCAAGATACTACTAATAGGATCGAACTAAGAAAAACGGTAAAGATAAGAGTTGTGATTGTGATACGATACCGGGGCACCTCCCCCAAGCTTGGAAGTTGCCAAGGGGAGTTCCCATACCAATGTGATTATGTCTCCTTGGTTGGTGAAGAAGGTGGAGGTGTTGTTGATGATGCAGGCTTATCGTCCATCTTCCAAGGCATAGGCTCACCATCATAGAAGGATGATCGAGTCTCCGGGATCCTCAAATCTGCAGCCAAACTCATCCTTTTGAATCTATATTCATACTCACAGTTTTGGTTTTGTAGGTCATAGATTTGGCCTTGGAGGTACTCGATCTTCTCATGAAGCTTGAAGATGGCCTCCCCGATGTTGTCAGCATCCAACTTGTGGTTGCTAGCGAACTCCGCGATCATCATGTGGTTGGAGTTGAGTCCAAGTTCCACCATCCCTTGGCACTTGAAAACTTGTTGCTCCACTGCTTCGAGCCTCGTCTCCATGCTTCCGGTCCCCTTTGGTCCCTCTTCATCGCGGATGTGCAACAACCCATCACGCAACTCAATGGTTTGAGGGTGTTGCAGCACCTCCGCGAGGTAAGGGTTGATGACCTTCTCGAAGAACTTGTCCTTGGAAGCACTTGGGGCCGTCATGATAACCTAGATCTGTCAGAAAAACAGCTCAAAACAAGAACACAGGAGATTTGCGTGATACGGGAGTCAAAACCTTCAGGAGGTTATATAATGAATTTTTACCGACCAAAATACGTATCGTGCAAGAAAACAGAGTCCGGAAGGCACACGAGGTGCTCACGAGGTAGGGGGCACGCCCAGAGGGGTAGGCGCGCCCACCACCCTTGTGGGGCCCTCGTGTCCTTCCCGGACTGCTACTTATTTTTCTATTTTTCTAAATATTCCAAAACAGAGAAATATTGCCTTAAAAATCGTTTTGGAGTCGGTTTACTTACCGTACCACATACCTATTCCTTTTCGAAGTCTGAAACGTTCCGGAAAGTGTCCCTTATGTATTCCTCTGGGGTTACGGTTTCAATAATATTGGTTTCAACATTTATGGGATTAGCTGAAATATAATGTTTAATTCTTTGACCGTTTACCACCTTCGGATTTGTGCCTTCAAAGTTGTTGATTTTTATGGCACCTGAACGATAGAACTCCTCGCTAACGTAGGGGCCTTCCCATTTAGAGAGAAGTTTTCCTGCAAAAAATCTTAAACGAGAGTTGTATAGCAATACATAATCACCTACATTAAACTCACACTTTTGTATCCTTTTGTCATGCCATCTTTTAACTTTTTCTTTAAACAACTTGGCATTTTCATAAGCTTGGGTTCTCCATGTTGGGGAACGTAGTAATTTCAAAAAAATTCCTACGCACACGCAAGATCATGTGATGCATAGCAACGAGGGGGAGAGTGTTGTCTACGTACCCAACGCAGACCGACTGCGGAAGCGCTGACACGACGTAGAGGAAGTAGTCGTACGTCTTCACGATCCAACCGATCAAGCACCGAAACTACGGCACCTCCGAGTTCGAGCACACGTTCAGCTCGATGACGATCCCCGGACTCCGATCCAGCAAAGTGTCGGGGAAGAGTTCCGTCAGCACGATGGCGTGGTGACGATCTTGATGTACTACCGCAGCAGGGCTTCGCCTAAACTCTGCTACAGTATTATCGAGGTATGGTGGCAGGGGGCACCGCACACGGCTAAGGAATAGATCACGTGGATCAACTTGTGTGTTCTAGGGTGCCTCTACCTCAGTATATAAAGGAGCCAAGGGGGGAGGGGGGCGCCGGCCAGGGAGAGAGGCGCAGGAGGAGTCCTACTCCTTCCGGGAGTAGGACTCCCCCCCAATCCTATTCCAACTAGGATTCCCAAGGGGGGAAAGAGAGAGAGGGGGGCCGGCCACCTTCTCCTAGTCCTAATAGGACTAGGGGAGGGGGAAGTGGCGCAGCCACCTTGGGCTGCCCCTTTCTCCTTTCCACTAAGGCCCATGAAGGCCCATATGGCTCCCGGGGGGTTCCGGTAACCTCCCGGTACCCGGTAAAATCCCGATTTCACCCGGAACACTTCCGATATCCAAACATAGGCTTCCAATATATCAATATTTACGTCTCGACCATTTCGAGACTCCTCGTCATGTCCGTGATCACATCCGGGACTCCGAACAACCTTCGGTACATCAAAATGCATAAACTCATAATATAACTGTCATCGTAACCTTAAGCGTGCGGACCCTACGGGTTCGAGAACAATGTAGACATGACCGAGACACGTCTCCGGTCAATAACCAATAGCGGGACCTGGATGCTCATATTGGCTCCTACATATTCTACGAAGATCTTTATCGGTCAGACCGCATAACAACATACGTTGTTCCCTTTGTCATCGGTATGTTACTTGCCCGTGATTCGATCGTCGGTATCAATACCTAGTTCAATCTCGTTACCGGCAAGTCTCTTTACTCGTTCCGTAATACATCATCTCACAACTAACATATTAGTAATGCTTGCAAGGCTTATGTGATGTGCATTACCGAGAGAGGCCCAGAGATACCTCTCCGACAATCGGAGTGACAAATCCTAATCTCGAAATACGCCAACCCAACATCTACCTTTGGAGACACCTGTAATGCTCCTTTATAATCACCCAGTTACGTTGTGACGTTTGGTAGCACACAAAGTGTTCCTCCGGCAAACGGGAGTTGCATAATCTCATAGTCATAGGAACATGTATAAGTCATGAAGAAAAGCAATAGCAACATACTAAATGATCGGGTGCTAAGCTAATGGAATGGGTCATGTCAATCAGATCATTCAACTAATGATGTGACCTCGTTATCAAATAACAACTCATTGTTCATGGTTAGGAAACATAACCATCTTTGATTAACGAGCTAGTTAAGTAGAGGCATACTAGTGACACTTTGTTTGTCTATGTAATTCACACATGTATTATGTTTCCGGTTAATACAATTCTAGCATGAATAATAAACATTTATCATGATATAAGGAAATAAATAATAACTTTATTATTGCCTCTAGGGCATATATCACTACATACGATTTATATAAAACATTTATCATGATATAAGGAAATAAATAATAACTTTATTATTGCCTCTAGGGCATATTTCCTTCAGTCTCCCACTTGCACTAGAGTCAATAATCTAGATTACACTGTAATGATTCTAACACCCATGGAGCTTTGGTGCTGATCATGTTTTGCTCGTGGAAGAGGCTTAGTCAACGGGTCTGCAACATTCAGATCCGTATGTATCTTGCAAATCTCTATGTCTCCCACCTGGACTAGATCCCGGATGGAATTGAAGCGTCTCTTGATGTGTTTGTCCTTTGTGAAATCTGGATTCCTTTGCCAAGGCAATTGCACCAGTATTGTCACAAAAGATTTTCATTGGACCCGATGCACTAGGTATGACACCTAGATCGGATATGAACTCCTTCATCCAGACTCCTTGTTGCTGCTTGAAGCAGCTATGTACTCCGCTTCACATGTAGATCCCGCTACGACGCTTTGTTTAGAACTGCACCAACTGACAGCTCCACACCGTTTAATGTAAACACGTATCCGGTTTGCGATTTAGAATCGTCCGGATCAGTGTCAAAGCTTGCATCAACGTAACCATTTACGATGAGCTCTTTGTCACCTCCAAAAACAAAAACATATCCTTAGTCCTTTTCAGGTATTTCAGGATGTTCTTGACCGTTGTCCAGTGATCTACTCCTGGATTACTTTGGTACCTCCCTGCTAAACTTATAGCAAGGCACACATCAGGCCTGGTACACAACATTGCATACATGATAGAGCCTATGGCTGAAGCATAGGGAACATCTTTCATCTTCTCTCTATCTTCTGCAGTGGTCGGGCATTGAGTCTTACTCACTTCACACCTTGTAACACAGGCAAGAACTTTCTTTGCTTGATCATTTTGACACTTCTTCAAATTTGTCAAAGGTATGTGCTTTGTGAAGTCCAATTAAGCGTCTTGATATCTCTAATAGATCTTAATGCCTATATGTAGCAGCTTCACCGAGGTCTTTCATTGAAAAACTCTTATTCAAGTATCCCTTTATGCTATCCAGAATTCTATATCATTTCCATCAGTAATATGTCATCCACATATAATATAAAAATGCCTACAGAGCTCCCACTCACTTTCTTGTAAAATACAGGCTTCTCCGAAAAGTCTGTATAAACCAAATGCTTTGATATCAACACTATCAAAACGTTTATTCCAACTCCGAGAGCTTGCACAGCATAAATGGATCTGGAGCTTGCACACTTTGTTAGCTCCCTTTGGATCGACAAAACCTTCCGGTTGCATCATATACAACTCTTCTTCCAGAAATCCATTCAGGAATGCAGTTTTGACATCCATCTGCCAAATTTCATAATCATAAAATGCGGCTATTGCTAACGTGATTCGGACAAACTTAAGCATCGCTACGGGTGAGAAGGTCTCATCGTAGTCAACCCTTTGAACTTGTCAAAAACCTTTTGCGACAAGTCGAGATTTGTAGACGGTAACATTACCATCAGCGTCAGTCTTTTCTTGAAGATCCATTTATTCTCAATTGCTTGCCGATCATCGGGCAAGTCAACCAAAGTCCATACTTTGTTCTCATACATGGATCCCATCTCAGATTTCATGGCTTCAAGCCACTTTGCGGAATCTGGGCTCACCATCGCTTCTTCATAGTTCGTAGGTTCATCATGATCTAGTATCATGACTTCCAGAACAGGATTACCGTACCACTCTGGTGCGGATCTTACTCTGGTTGATCTACGAGGTTCAGTAGTATCTTGATCTGAAGTTTCATGATCATTATCATTAGCTTCCTCACTAACTGGTGTAGGTGTCACTGAAACGGTTTTCTATGATGTACTACTTTCCAGTAAGGGCTCAGGTACAGTTACCTCGTCAAGTTCTACTTTCCTCCCACTCACTTCTTTCGAGAAAAACTCCTTCTCTAGAAAGGATCCATTCTTAGCAACGAATGTCTTGCCTTCGGATCTGTGATAGAAGGTGTACCCAACAGTCTCCTTTGGGTATCCTATGAAGACACATTTCTCCGATTTGGGTTCGAGCTTATCAGGTTGAAGTTTTTTCACATAATCATCACAGCCCCAAACTTTCAGAAACGACAACTTTGGTTTCTTGCCAAACCACAGTTCAGAAGGTGTCATCTCAACAGATTTTGATGGTGCCCTATTTAACGTGAATGCGGCCGTCTCTAAAGCATAACCCAAAATGATAGAGGTAAATCTGTAAGAGACATCATAGATCGCACCATACCAAGTAAAGTACGATTACGCCGTTCGGACACACCATTACGCTGTGGTGTTCCGGGTGGCGTGAGTTGCGAAACTATTCCACATTGTTTCAAATGTAGACCAAACTCGTAACTCAAATATTCTCCTCCATGATCAGATCATAGAAACTTTATTTTCTTGTTACGATGATTTTCAACTTCACTCTGAAATTCTTTGAACTTTTCAAATGTTTCAGACTTATGTTTCATTAAGTAGATATACCCATATCTGCTTAAATCATCTGTGAAGGTGAGAAAATAACGGTATCTGCCACGAGCTTCAACATTCATTGGACCACAGACATTTGTATGTATGATTTCCAACAAATCTGTTGCCCTCTCCATAGTACCGGAGAATGGTGTTTTAGTCATCTTGCCCATGAGGCACGGTTCGCAAGTACCAAGTGATTCATAATCAAGTGGTTCCAAAAGTCCATCAGTATGGAGTTTCTTCATGCGCTTTACACCGATATGACCTAAACGACAGTGCCACAAATAAGTTGCACTTTCATTATCAACTCTGCATCTTTTGGCTTCAACATTATGAATATGTGTATTCACTACTATCGAGATTCATAAAAATAGACCACTCTTCAAGGGTGCATGACCATAAAAGATATTACTCATATAAATAGAACAACCATTATTCTCTGATTTAAATGAATAACCGTCTCGCATCAAACAAGATAGATATAATGTTCATGCTCAACGCTGGCACCAAATAACAATTATTTAGGTCTAATACTAATCCCGAAGGTAGATGTAGAGGTAGCGTGCCGACCGCGATCACATCGACTTTGGAACCATTTCCCACGCGCATCGTCACCTCGTCCTTTGCCAGTGTTCGCTTAATTCCGTAGTCCCTGTTTCGAGTTGCAAATATTAGCAACAGAACCAGTATCAAATACCCAGGTGCTACTGCGAGCTTAGTAAGGTACACATCAATAACATGTATATCACATATACCTTTGTTCACCTTGCCATCCTTCTTATCCGCCAAATACTTGGGGCAGTTCCGCTTCCAGTGACCAGTCTGCTTGCAGTAGAAGCACTCAGTTTCAGGCTTAGGTCCAGACTTGGGTTTCTTCTCTTGAGCAGCAACTTGCTTGCCGTTCTTCTTGAAGTTCCCCTTCTTCTTCCCTTTGCCCTTTTTCTTGAAACTAGTGGTTTTGTTAACCATCAACACTTGATGCTCCTTTTTGATTTCTACCTCCGCAGCTTTCAGCATTGCGAAGAGCTCGGGAATAGTCTTTGTTCATCCCTTGCATATTATAGTTCATCACGAAGCTCTTGTAGCTTGGTGGCAGTGATTGGAGAATTCTGTCAATGACGCAATCATCCGGAAGATTAACTCCCAATTGAATCAAGTGATTATTATACCCAGACATTTTGAGTATATGCTCACTGACAGAACTGTTCTCCTCCATCTTGCAGCTATAGAACTTATTGGAGACTTCATATCTCTCAATTCGGGCATTTGCTTGAAATATTAACTTCAACTCCTGGAACATCTCATATGCTCCATGACGTTCAAAACGTCGTTGAAGTCCCGATTCTAAGCCGTAAAGCATGGCACACTGAACTATCGAGTAGTCATCAGCTTTGCTCTGCCAGACGTTCATAACATCTGGTGTTGCTCCAGCAGTAGGCCTGGCACCCAGCGGTGCTTCCAGGACGTAATTCTTCTGAGCAGCAATGAGGATAATCCTCAAGTTACGGACCCAGTCCGTGTAATTTCTACCATCATCTTTCAACTTTGCTTTCTCAAGGAACGCTTTAAAATTCAACGGAACAACAGCACGAGCCATCTATGTACAATCAACATAAACAAGCAAGATACTATCAGGTACTAAGTTCATGATAAATTTAAGTTCAATTAATCATATTACTTAAGAACTCCCACTTAGATAGACATCCCTCTAATCTTCTAAGTGATTACGTGATCCAAATCAATTAAACCATGACCGATCATCACGTGAGATGGAGTAGTTTTCAATGGTGAACATCACTATGTTGATCATATCTACTATATGATTCGCGCTTTCGGTCTCCAGTGTTCCGAGGCCATATCTGCATATGCTAGGCTCGTCAAGTTTAACCTGAGTATTCTGCGTGTGCAAAAACTGGCTTGCACCCGTTGTAGATGGACGTAGAGCTTATCACACCCGATCATCACGTGGTGTCTGGGCACGACGAACTTTGGCAACGGTGCATACTCAGGGAGAACACTTCTTGATAATTTAGTGAGAGATCATCTTATAATGCTACCGTCAATCAAAGCAAGATAAGATGCATAAAAAGATAAACATCACATGCAATCAATATAAGTGATATGATATGGCCATCATCATCTTGTGCTTGTGATCTCCATCTCCGAAGCACCGTCGTGATCACCATCGTCACCGGCGCGACACCTTGATCTCCATCGTAGCATCGTTGTCGTCTCGCCAATCTTATGCTTCCACGACTATCACTACCGTTTAGTAATAAAGTAAAGCATTACATCGCGATTGCATTGCATACAATAAAGCGACAACCATATGGCTCCTGCCAGTTGCCGATAACTCGGTTACAAAACATGATCATCTCATACAATAAAATTCAGCATCATGCCTTGACCATATCACATCACAACATGCCCTGCAAAAACAAGTTAGACGTCCTCTACTTTGTTGTTGCAAGTTTTACGTGGCTGCTACGGGCTTAAGTAAGAACCAATCTCACCTACGCATCAAGACCACAACGATAGTTTGTCAAATAGACTCCGTTTTAACCTTTGCAAGGACCGGGCGTAGCCATACTCGGTTCAACTAAAGTTGGAGAGACAGTCGCCCGCAAGCCATCTCTGTGCAAAGCACGTCGAGGGAACCGGTCTCGCGTAAGCGTACGCGTAATGTTGGTCTGGGTCGTCTCGTCCAACAATACCGCCGAACCAAAGTATGACATGCTGGTAGGCAGTATGACTTGTATCGTCCACAACTCACTTGTGTTCTACTCGTGCATATAACATCAACATAAATAACCTAGGCACGGATGCCACTGTTGGGGAACGTAGTAATTTCAAAAAAATTCCTACGCACACGCAAGATCATGTGATGCATAGCAACGAGGGGGAGAGTGTTGTCTACGTACCCAACGCAGACCGACTGCGGAAGCGCTGACACGACGTAGAGGAAGTAGTCGTACGTCTTCACGATCCAACCGATCAAGCACCGAAACTACGGCACCTCCGAGTTCGAGCACACGTTCAGCTCGATGACGATCCCCGGACTCCGATCCAGCAAAGTGTCGGGGAAGAGTTCCGTCAGCACGATGGCGTGGTGACGATCTTGATGTACTACCGCAGCAGGGCTTCGCCTAAACTCTGCTACAGTATTATCGAGGTATATGGTGGCAGGGGGCACCACACACGGCTAAGGAATAGATCACGTGGATCAACTTGTGTGTTCTAGGGTGCCTCTACCTCAGTATATAAAGGAACCAAGGGGGGAGGGGGCGCCGGCCAGGGAGAGAGGCGCAGGAGTAGTCCTACTCCTTCCGGGAGTAGGACTCCCCCCCCCAATCCTATTCCAACTAGGATTCCCAGGGGGGGAAAGAGAGAGAGGGGGGCCGACCACCTTCTCCTAGTCCTAATAGGACTAGGGGAGGGGGAAGTGGCGCAGCCACCTTGGGCTGCCCCTTTCTCCTTTCCACTAAGGCCCATGAAGGCCCATATGGCTCCCGGGGGGTTCCGGTAACCTCACGGTAACCCGATAAAATCCCGATTTCACCCGGAACACTTCCGATGTCCAAACATAGGCTTCCAATATATCAATATTTACGTCTCGACCATTTCGAGACTCCTCGTCATGTCCGTGATCACATCCGGGACTCCGAACAACCTTTGGTACATCAAAATGCATAAACTCATAATGAAACTGTCATCGTAACCTTAAGCGTGCGGACCCTACGGGTTCGAGAACAATGTAGACATGACCGAGACATGTCTCCGGTCAATAACCAATAGCGGGACCTGGATGCCCATATTGGCTCCTACAAATTCTACGAAGATCTTTATCGGTCAGACCGCATAACAACATACGTTGTTCCCTTTGTCATCGGTATGTTACTTGCCCGTGATTCGATCGTCGGTATCCAATACCTAGTTCAATCTCGTTACCGGCAAGTCTCTTTACTCGTTCCGTAATACATCATCTCACAACTAACATATTAGTTGTAATGCTTGCAAGGCTTATGTGATGTGCATTACCGAGAGGGCCCAGAGATACCTCTCCGACAATCGGAGTGACAAATCCTAATCTCGAAATACGCCAACCCAACATCTACCTTTGGAGACACCTGTAATGCTCCTTTATAATCACCCAGTTACGTTGTGACGTTTGGTAGCACCCAAAGTGTTCCTCCGGCAAACGGGAGTTGCATAATCTCATAGTCATAGGAACATGTATAAGTCATGAAGAAAAGCAATAGCAACATACTAAACGATCTGGTGCTAAGCTAATGGAATGGGTCATGTCAATCAGATCATTCAACTAATGATGCCCCCTCGTTAATCAAATAACAACTCATTGTTCATGGTTAGGAAACATAACCATCTTTGATTAACGAGCTAGTCAAGTAGAGGCATACTAGTGACACTTTATTTGTCTATGTATTCACACATGTATTATGTTTCCGGTTAATACAATTCTAGCATGAATAATAAACATTTATCATGATTATAAGGAAATAAATAATAACTTTATTATTGCCTCTAGGGCATATTTCCTTCAGTCTCCCACTTGCACTATATCAAATAATCTCTTCTAACTGGCAAGTTTAAAATCATAGTTGAGTTCTTTAATAGCCCAATATGCCTTATGTTCTAGTTCGAGAGGTAAGTGACATGCTTTTTCATAAACCATTTTATACGGAGACATGCCCATAGGATTTTTATATGCAGTTCTATTGGCCCATAATGCATCATCAAGTTTCTTGGACCAATTCTTTCTAGACCTACTAACAGCCTTTTGCAAAATTAATTTGAGCTCTCTATTGCTCAACTCTACTTGACCACTAGACTGAGGGTGATAAGGAGATGCAATTCTATGATTAACATCATATTTAGCAAGCATTTTAAGGAAAGCACCATGAATAAAGTGTGAACCACCATCAGTCATTAAATATCTAGGGACTCCAAACCTCGGGAAAATAACTTCCTTAAGCATTTTAATAGAAGTGTTATGATCAGCACTACTAGTTGGAATAGCTTCTACCCACTTAGTAACGTAATCAACAGCAACTAAAATATGTGTATATCCATTAGAGGCAGGAAAAGGTCCCATATAATCAAAGCCCCAAACATCAAATGGTTCAATAACAAGTGAATAATTGATAGGCATTTCTTGACGTCTACTAATATTACCAATTCTTTGACATTCATCACAAGACAAGACAAACTTATGGGCATCCTTGAAGAGAGTAGGCCAATAAAAACCAGATTGCAATACCTTATGTGCAGTTCTATCTCCAGCGTGGTGTCCTCCATAAGCCTCGGAGTGACACTTGCGTAGGATCTGTTCCTGTTCATGCTCAGGTACACAATGTCTAATAACACCATCTACTCCTTCTTTATAAAGATGTGGATCATCCCAAAAGTAATGTTTTAAATCATAGAAAAACTTTTTCTTTTGCTGGTATGTGAAGCTAGGTGGTATAAACTTAGCAACAATATAATTAGCATAATCAGCATACCATGGAGTACTACGAGAAGTACTTATAACATTTAATTGTTCATCAGGAAAGCAATCATTAATAGGTAGTGGGTCATCAAGAACATTCTCTAACCTAGACAAGTTGTCTACAACGGGGTTCTCAGCTCCCTTTCTATCAACAATATGCAAATCAAATTCTTGTAGCAGGAGAACCCATCTAGTGAGTCTAGGTTTAGCATCTTTCTTTTCCATAAGCTATTTAATAGCAGCATGATCAGTGTGAATAGTTACTTTAGAATCACCAATATAAGGTCTGAAATTATCACAAGCGAATACAACTGCTAAGAGTTCTTTTTCAGTAGTAGCATAATTTGTTTGAGCATTGTCTAGCATTTTCCCTAGGACAGCACCTACAGCATAATCACTAGCATCACACATAATTTCAAAGGGTAGGTTCCAATCAGGTGGCTGAACAACAGGTGCAGTGACTAATGCTTTATAAGTATTTCAAATGCTTCTACACAATCATCATCAAAGACAAATGGTATATCTTTTTGTAATAAATTAGTCAGAGGCCGAGAAATTTTTGAGAAGTCCTTAATGAACCTCCTATAAAATCCAGCGCGACCAAGGAAACTTCTTATACCTTTGATGTCCTTGGGACATGGCATCTTTTCAATAGCATCAACCTTGGCTTTATCGACTTCAATACCTCTTTCAGAAACTTTGTGCCCCAAGACAATACCTTCATTAACCATAAAGTGGCACTTTTCCCAATTCAAGACAAGATTAGTTTATTCACATCTCTGCAAACTCGATCAAGATTGCTCAAGCAATCATCAAAAGAGGAACCATAGACGGAAAAGTCATCCATGAAAACCTCACAAATCTTTTCACAAAAGTCAGAGAATATAGCAATCATGCATCTTTGAAAGGTAGCAGGTGAATTACATAAACCAAAAGGCATACGTCTATAAGCAAAAGTACCAAAAGGGCATGTAAAAGTAGTCTTTGATTGATCTCTAGCCGACACAGGTATTTGAGAGAAACCAGAATAACCATCTAGAAAGCAGTAATGTGTATGTTTGCATAATCTTTCTAGCATTTGATAATCTTTCTAGCATTTGATCAATAAAAGGTAAGGGGTAATGATCTTTCTTAGTAGCCTTATTTAATTTGCAGAAATCAATTACCATCCTATAACCTGTGATAATTCTTTGTGGAATCAATTCATCTCTATCATTAGGAACAACAGTAATACCTCCCTTCTTAGGGACACAATGGACAGGACTTACCCACTGACTATCAGCAACGGGATATATTATACCTGCCTCCAGAAGCTTGAGTATTTCTTTTCTTACCACTTCTTTCATTTTAGGATTCAGACGTCGTTGAGGATCACGAACTGGTTTGGCGTCCGCCTCCAAATTTATTTTATGTTGACATAGAGTGGGACTAATGCCCTTAAGATCATCAAGAGTATATCCAATAGCAGCACGGTGCTTCTTCAGAGTTTTCAACAATCTTTCTTCTTCATGCTCTGAAAGGTTAGCACTAATAATAATAGGATATATCTTATTTTCATCAAGATAAGCATATTTAAGATTATCAGGCAACAGTCTAAGCTCAAACACGGGATCACCCTTGGGTGGAGGAGGATCCCCTAAAATTTCAACAGGCAAATTGTGTTGCAGAATAGGTTCCTGTTTAAAGAATACTTCATCTATTTCCCTTCTTTCATTCATGAACATATCATTTTTGTTGGGGAACGTAGCAGAATTTTAAAATTTTCTACGCATCACCAAGATCAATCTATGGAGTCATCTAGCAACGAGGGAGAGGGGAGTGCATCTACATACCCTTGTAGCTCGTGAGCGGAAGCGTTCAAGAGAACGGGGTTGATGGAGTCATACTCGTCGTGATCGAAATCATCGATGACCGAGCACCGAACGAACGGCACCTCTGCGTTCAACACACATACGGTTGGGAGAGACGTCTCCTCCTTATTGATCCAACAAGGGGAGAGGAGAGGTTGATGGAGATCCAGCAGCACGACGGCGTGGTGGTGGAAGTATCGGGATCTCGGCAGGGTTTCGCCAAGCACCAACGAGAGGGAGAGGTGTCACGGGGAAAAGAGGGAGGCGCCAGGGACTTGGGTGCGGCTGCCCTCCCTCCCCTCCACTATATATAGGGGCCAGGGGGCGCCGGCCCCTCTAGATCCCATCTAGATGGGGGGGCGGCGGCCAAGGGGGTGGCTTGGCCCCCAAGCCAGGTGGAGGCGCCCCCCACCCCTAGGGTTTCTAACCCTAGGCGCAGGAGGAAGCCCATGGGGGGAGCACCAGCCCACCAGGGGCTGGTTCCCTTCCCACTTCAGCCCATGGGGCCCTCCGGGATAGGTGGCCCCACCCGGTGGACCCCTGGGATCCTTCCGGTGGTCCCGGTACAATACCGGTGACCCCCGAAACTTTCCCGGTGGCCGAAAATGGACTTCCTATATATAAATCTTTACCTCCGGACCATTTCGGAACTCCTCATGACGTCCAGGATCTCATCTGGGACTCCGAACAACCTTCGGGTTACCACATGCTAATATCTCTACAACCCTAGCATCACCGAACCTTAAGTGTGTAGACCCTATGGGTTCGGGAACCATGCAGACATGACCGAGATGACTCTCCGGCCAATAGCCAATAGCGGGATCTGGATACCCATGTTGGCTCCCACATATTCCACGATGATCTCATCGGATTAACCACGATGTCGAGGATTCATTCAATCCCATATTCAATTCCCTTTGTCAATCGGTACGTTACTTGCTCGAGATTCGATCGTCGGTATTCCAATACCTCGTTCAATCTCGTTACCGGCAAGTCACTTTACTCATTCCATAACACATCATCCGTGACCAACCCTTAGTCACATTGAGCTCATTACGATGATGTTTTACCGAGTGGGCCCAGAGATACCTCTCCGTCATGCGGATTGACAAATCCCAGTCTCGATTCGTGCCAACCCAATAGACACTTTCGGAGATACCCGTAGTGCACCTTTATAGTCACCCAGTTACGTTGTGACGTTTGTCACACCCAAAGTATTCCTACAGTATCCGGGAGTTGCACAATCTCATGGTCTAAGGAAAAGATACTTGACATTAGAAAAGCTCTAGCAGACAAACTACACGATCTTGTGCTATGCTTAAGATTGGGTCTTGTCCATCACATCATTCTTCTAATGATGTGATCCTGTTATCAATGACATCTAATGTCCATAGTCAGGAAACCATGACTATCTATTGATCAACGAGCTAGTTAACTAGAGGCTCACTAGGGACATGTTGTGGTCTATATATATTCACACATGTATTACGATTTCCGGATAACACAATTATAGCATGAACAATAGACAATTATCATGAACAAGGAAATATAATAATAAGCATTTTATTATTGCCTCTAGGGCATATTTCCAACAGTCTCCCACTTGCACTAGAGTCAATAATCTAGTTACATTGTAATGAATCAAACACCCATAGAGTTCTGGTGTTGATCATGTTTTGCTCGAGGAAGAGGCTTAGTCAACGGATCTGCGACATTCAGGTCCGTATGCACTTTACAAATATCTGTCTCCATTTTGAACATTTTCACGAATGGAGTTGAAGCGACGCTTGATATGCCTGGTCTTCCTGTGAAACCTGGGCTCCTTGGCAAGGGCAATAGCTCCAGTGTTGTCACAGAAGAGAGTCATCGGGCCCGACGCATTGGGAATAACTCCTAGGTCGGTAATGAACTCCTTCACGCAGATTGCTTCTTGTGCTGCCTCCGAGGCTGCCATGTACTCCGCTTCACATGTAGATCCCGCCACGACTCTTTGCTTGCAACTGCACCAGCTGATTGCCCCACCATTCAAAATATACACGTATCCGGTTTGTGACTTAGAGTCATCCAGATCTGTGTCGAAGCTAGCATCGACGTAACCCTTTACGACGAGCTCTTCGTCACCTCCATAGACGAGAAACATATCCTTAGTCCTTTTCAGGTACTTCAGGATATTCTTGACTGTTGTCCAGTGTTCCATGCCAGGATTACTTTGGTACCTTCCTACCAAACTTACGGCAAGGTTTACATCAGGCCTGGTACACAGCATGGCATACATGATAGACCCTATGGCCGAGGCCTAGGGGACAACACTCATCTTTTCTCTATCTTCTGCCGTGGTCGGGCATTGAGCTGTGCTCAATCTCATACCTTGCAATACAGGCAAGAACCCCTTCTTGGACTAATCCATATTGAACTTCTTCAATATCTTGTCAAGGTATGTACTTTGTGAAAGACCAATGAGACGTCTCGATCTATCTCTATAGATCTTGATGCCTAATATATAAGCAGCTTCTCCAAGGCCCTTCATTGAAAAACACTTGTTCAAGTAGGCCTTTATGCTTTCCAAGAATTCTATATCATTTCCCATCAATAGTATGTCATCCACATACAATATGAGAAATGCTACAGAGCTCCCACTCACTTTCTTGTAAACGCTGGCTTCTCCATAAGTATGCGTAAACCCAAACGCTTTGATCATCTCATCAAAACGAATGTTCCAACTCCGAGATGCTTGCACCAGCCCATAGATTGAGCATTGGAGCTTGCACACCTTGTCAGCATTCTTAGGATAAACAAAACCTTCCGGCTGCATAATATACAATTCTTCCTTAAGGAAACCATTAAGGAATGCCGTTTTGACGTCCATTTGCCATATCTCATAATCATAGAATGCGGCAATTGCTAACATGATTCGGACGGACTTCAGCTTCGCTACGGGTGAGAAAGTCTCATCGTAGTCAACCCCTTGAACTTGTCGATACCCCTTAGCGACAAGCCGAGCCTTATAGATGGTCACATTACCATCCGCGTCTGTCTTCTTCTTCAAGATCCATTTATTTTCTATGGCTCGCCGATCATCGGGCAAGTCAGTCAAAGTCCATACTTCGTTTTCATACATGGATCCTATCTCGGATTTCAAGGCTTCCAGCCATTTGTCGGAATCTGGGCCCGCCATCGCTTCTTCATAGTTCGAAGGTTCACCATTGTCTAACAACATAATTTCCAGGACAGGGTTGCCGTACCACTCTGGTGCGGAACGCGTCCTTGTGGACCTTCGAAGTTTAGTAGCAATTTGATCTGAAGTTTCATGATCATCATCATTAACTTCCTCCCTAGTCGGTGCAGACACCTCAGGAACAATTTCTTGAGCTGCGCCACTCTCCGGTTCAAGAGGCAATACTTCATCAAGTTCTACTTTCCTCCCACTTACTTCTTTCGAGAGAAACTCTTTCTCTAGAAAGGATCCATTCTTGGCAACAAAGGTCTTGCCTTCGGATCTAAGATAGAAGGTATACCCAATAGTTTCTTTAGGGTATCCTATGAAGACGCATTTTTCTGGTTTGGGTTCGAGCTTTTTAGGTTGAAGTTTCTTGACATAAGCATCGCATCCCCAAACTTTCAGAAACGACAGCTTAGGTTTCTTACCAAACCACAATTCATACGGTGTCGTCTCAACGGATTTCGACGGAGCCCTATTTAAAGTGAATGCAGCAGTCTCTATAGCATAACCCCAAAATGATAGCGGTAGATCGGTAAGAGACATCATAGATCGTACCATATCCAATAGGGTGCGATTACGACGTTCGGACACACCATTACGCTGTGGTGTTCCAGGCGGCGTGAGTTGTGAAACTATTCCACATTTCCTTAAGTGTGTGCCAAATTCGTGACTCAAATATTCTCCCCCACAATCTGATCGTAAGAACTTGATTTTCCTATCGCGTTGATTCTCAACCTCACTCTGAAATTCCTTGAACTTTTCAAAGGTCTCAGACTTGTGTTTCATTAAGTAGACATACCCATATCTACTTAAGTCATCAGTGAGGGTGAGGACATAACGATAGCCACCGCGAGCCTCAACGCTCATTGGACCGCACACATCAGTATGTATGATTTCCAATAAGTTGGTTGCTCGCTCCATTGTTCCGGAGAACGGAGTCTTGGTCATTTTACCCATGAGGCATGGTTCGCACGTGTCAAATGATTCATAATCAAGAGACTCCAAAAGTCCATCTGCATGGAGTTTCTTCATGCGTTTGACACCAATGTGACCAAGGTGGCAGTGCCACAAGTATGTGGGACTATCATTGTCAACCTTACATCTTTTGGCATTCACACTATGAATGTGTGTAACATCACGTTCGAGATTAAATAAGAATAAACCATTGACCAGCAGGGCATGACCATAAAACATGTCTCTCATATAAATAGAACAACCATTATTCTCAGATTTAAATGAGTAGCCATCTCGCATTAAACGAGATCCAGATACAATGTTCATGCTCAAAGCTGGTACTAAATAACAATTATTGAGGTTTAAAACTAATCCCGTAGGTAAATGCAGAGGTAGCGTGCCGACGGCGATCACATCGACCTTGGAACCATTCCCGACGCGCATCGTCACCTCGTCCTTCGCCAGTCTCCGCTTATTCCGCAGCTCCTGCTTTGAGTTACAAATGTGAGCAACTGCACCGGTATCAAATACCCAGGAGCTACTACGAGCACTGGTAAGGTACACATCAATAACATGTATATCACATAGACCTTTGGTATTGCCGGCCTTCTTTTCCGCTAAGTACTTGGGGCAGTTCCGCTTCCAGTGACCGTTTCCCTTGCAATAAAAGCACTCAGTCTCAGGCTTGGGTCCATTCTTTGACTTCTTCCCGGCAGCTTGCTTACCGGGTGCGGCAACTCCCTTGCCGTCCTTCTTGAAGTTCTTTTTACCCTTTCCTTTCTTGAACTTAGTGGTTTTATTCACCATCAACACTTGATGTTCCTTTTTGATTTCCACCTCCGCTGATTTCAGCATTGAATATACCTCGGGAATGGTCTTTTCCATCCCCTGCATATTGAAGTTCATCACAAAGCTCTTGTAGCTAGGTGGGAGCGACTGAAGGATTCTGTCAACGACCGCATCATCTGAGAGATTAACTCCTAGCTGAGACAAGCGGTTATGCAGCCCAGACATTTTGAGTATGTGCTCGCTGACAGAACTGTTCTCCTCCATCTTACAACTGTAGAACTTGTCGGAGACTTCATATCTCTCAACCCGGGCGTGAGCTTGGAAAACCATTTTCAGCTCTTGGAACATCTCATATGCTCCGTGTTGCTCAAGACGCTTTTGGAGCCCTGGTTCTAAGCTGTAAAGCATGCCGCACTGAACCAGGGAGTAATCATCACTACGTGTCTGCCAAGCGTTCATAACGTCTTGTTCTGCAGGGAAAACAGGTGCTTCACCTAGCGGTGCATCAAGGACATATGCTTTCCTGGAAGCTATGAGGATAATCCTCAGGTTACGGACCCAGTCCGTGTAGTTGCTGCCATCGTCTTTCAGCTTGGTTTTCTCTAGGAACGCGTTGAAGTTGAGGGCAACATTAGCATGGGCCATTTGATCTACAAGACATATTGCAAAGATTTTAGACTATGTTCATGATAATTAAGTTCATCTAATCAAATTATTAATGAACTCCCACTCAGATAGACATCCCTCTAGTCATCTAAGTGATACATGATCCGAGTCAACTAGGCCGTGTCCGATCATCTCATGAGACGGACTAGTCATCATCGGTGAACATTTTCATGTTGATCATATCTTCTATACGTCTCATGTTCGACCTTTCAGTCTTCCGGGTTTCGAGGCCATGTATGTACATGCTAGGCTCGTCAAGTCAACCTAAGTGTATTGCGTGTGTAAATCTGGCTTACACCCGTTGTATGCGAACGTTAGAACCTATCACACCCGATCATCACGTGGTGCTTCGGAACAACGGAACTTAGCAACGGTGCACAGTTAGGGGGAACACTTTCTTGAAATTATTGCGAGGGATCATCTTATTTATGCTACCGTCGTTCTAAGCAAATAAGATGTAAAACATGATAAGCATCACATGCAGTCAAATAGTGACATGATATGGCCAATATCATTTTGCTCCTTTTGATCTCCATCTTCGGGGCGCCATGATCATCGTCGTCACCGGCATGACACCATGATCTCCATCATCGTGTCTTCATGAAGTTGTCTCGTCAACTATTACTTCTTCTACTATGGCTAACGGTTAGCGATAAAGTAAAGTAATTACATGACGTTTATGTTGACACGCAGGTCATAAATAAATTAAGACAACTCCTATGGATCCTGCCGGTTGTCATACTCATCGACATGCAAGTCGTGATTCCTATTACAAGAACATGATCAATCTCATACATCACATATATCATTCATCACATCCTTTTGGCCATATCACATCACACGGCATATGCTGCAAAAACAAGTTAGACGTCCTCTAATTGTTGTTGCAAGTTTTACGTGGCTGCTATAGGTTTCTAGCAAGAATGTTTCTTACCTACGCAAAAACCACAACGTGATATGCCAATTTCTATTTACCCTTCATAAGGACCCTTTTCATCGAATCCGATCCGACTAAAGTGGGAGAGACAGACACCCGCTAGCCACCTTATGCAACTAGTGCATGTCAGTCGGTGGAACCAGTCTCACGTAAGCGTACGTGTAAGGTCGGTCCGGGCCGCTTCATCCCACGATGCCGCCGAATCAAGATAAGACTAGTAACGGCAAGTAAATTGACAAAATCAATGCCCACAACAACTTGTGTTCTACTCGTGCATAGAAACTACGCATAGACCTAGCTCATGATGCCACTGTTGGGGACCGTAGCAGAATTTTAAAATTTTCTACGCATCACCAAGATCAATCTATGGATTCATCTAGCAATGACGGAGAGGAGAGTGCATCTACATACCCTTGTAGATCGCGAGCGGAAGCGTTCAAGAGAACGGGGTTGATGGAGTCGTACTCGTTGTGATCCAAATCACCGATGGTCGAGCGCCGCACGGACGGCACCTCCGCGTTCAACACACATACGGTTGGGAGAGACGTCTCCTCCTTCTTGATCCAGCAAGGGGAGAGGATATGTTGATGGAGATCCAGTAGCACGATGGCGTGGTGGTGGAAGTAGCGGGATCTCGGCAGGGCTTCGCCAAGCACCAACGAGAGGGAGAGGTGTCACGGGGAAAAGAGGGAGGCGCCAGGGACTTGGGTGCGGCTGCCCTCCCTCCCCTCCACTATATATAGGGGCCAGGGGGACGCTGGCCCCTCTAGATCCCATCTAGATGGGGGGCGGCCAAGGGGGTGGCTTGGCCCCCAAGCCAGGTGGAGGCGCCCCACCCCTAGGGTTTCTAACCCTAGGCGCAGGAGGAGGCCCATGGGGGGTGCACCAGCCCACCAGGGGCTGGTTCCCTTCCCACTTCAGCCCATGGGGCCCTCTGGAATAGGTGGCCCCACCCGGTGGACCCCCGGGATCCTTCCGGTGGTCCCGGTACAATACCAGTAACCCCTGAAACTTTCTCGGTGGCCGAAACTGGACTTCCTATATATAAATCTTTACCTCCGGACCATTCTGGAACTCCTCGTGACGTCCAGGATCTCATCCGGGACTCCGAACAACCTTCGGGTTACCGCATACTAATACCTCTACAACCCTAGCGTCACCGAACCTTAAGTGTGTAGACCCTACGGGTTCGGGAACCATGCAGACATGACCGAGATGACTCTCCGGCCAATAGCCAACAGCGGGATCTGGATACCCATGTTGGCTCCCACATATTCCACGATGATCTAATCGGATGAACCACGATGTCGAGGATTCAGTCAATCCCGTATTCAATTCCCTTTGTCAATCGGTACGTTACTTGCTCGAGATTCGATCGTCGGTATTCCAATACCTCGTTCAATCTCGTTACCGGAAAGTCACTTTACTCGTTCCATAACACATCATCCCATGACCAACCCTTAGTCACATTGAGCTCATTACGATGATGTTTTACCGAGTGGGCCCAGAGATACCTCTCCGTCATGCGGAGTGACAAATCCCAGTCTCGACTCGTGCCAACCCAACAGACACTTTCGGAGATACCCGTAGTGCATCTTTATAGTCACCCAGTTACGTTGTGACGTTTGGCACACCCAAAGTATTCCTACAGTATCCGGGAGTTGCACAATCTCATGGTCTAAGGAAAAGATACTTGACATTAGAAAAGCTCTAGCAGACGAACTACATGATCTTGTGCTATGCTTAAGATTGGGTCTTGTCCATCATATCATTCTTCTAATGATGTGATCCCGTTATCAATGACATCTAATGTCCATAGTCAGGAAACCATGACTACCTGTTGATCAACGAGCTAGTTAACTAGAGGCTCACTAGGGACATGTTGTGGTCTATATATTCACACATGTATTACGATTTCTGGATAACACAATTATAGCATGAGCAATAGACAATTATCATGAACAAGGAAATATAATAATAACCATTTTATTATTGCCTCTAGGGCATGTTTCCAATAATTTTCATGGTCTAGCAAATAGTGTTCTAAAGGATCACTAGGAGGTACGGCAATAGAAGCAAGACCAATAATTTCATCCTTACTAGGTAATTATTCCTCACGATGATGTTTACTAAATTTAGAGAAATTAAACTCATGAACCATATCATCCAAGCCAATAGTAACAACATTCTTTTCGCAATCTATCCGAGCATTAACAGTATTCAAGAAGGGTCTACCAAATATAATGGGACAAAAGCTATCTTGCGGAGAAGTAAGAACAAGAAAGTCAGCAGGATATTTAGTTTTCCCACACAAGACTTCAACATCTCTAACAATTCCCATCGCTGAAATAGTATCTCTATTGGCAAGTTTAATTGTGACATCAATATCTTCTAACTCAGCAGGTGCAATTTCATGCTTGATTTCTTTATACAAGTCATAAGGTATAACACTAGCACTAGCACCCATATCACATAAGCCATGATAACAATGATCTCCTATTTTAACAGAAATAACAGGCATGCCTACCACAGGTCTATGTTTATCTTTATCACAAGGCTTAGCAATTCTAGCAGTTTCACCATCGAACTGAATAACGTGCCCATCAATATTATTAGACAAGAGATCTTTAACAATAGCAATATTAGGTTCTACTTTAACTT
Organism: Triticum urartu; assembly: GCF_003073215.2. Lineage (NCBI taxonomy): Eukaryota > Viridiplantae > Streptophyta > Magnoliopsida > Poales > Poaceae > Triticum > Triticum urartu. The sequence goes on along the minus strand of NC_053023.1, from coordinate 488,957,137 downwards.
GCTCAGGAGGTGTATAAGTTCTAATATTGCTTTTACGAACAACGGTTGAAGCTTTAGCATGATCCTTTACTCTAATAGGGAAAGGTGGTTTCTCAATATAAGAAGTAGGAACAATAGGATCATTATAAGTGACAGTCTTTTCTTCAACTTTAATAGGTGCATCTACATTTACTTCTATGGGAGGATGATATTTAAACCACTTCTCCTTAGGGATATCAACATAAGTAGCAAAAGATTCACAGAAAGAAGCTACTATCTCAGAGTCAAGTCCATATTTAGTGCTAAACTTACGGAAAATATCGGTGTCCATAAAAGATTTAACACAATGAAACTTAGGTGTCATACCTGACTCCTTACCTTCGTCGAGGTCCCAATCTTCAGAGTTGCGTTTATTCTATCCAATAAATTCCATTTAAATTCAATAGTCTTCATCATAAACGAGCCAGCACAAGAAGTATCGAGCATGGTGCTATTGTTTTCAGAAAGCCGAGCATAAAAACTTTGCATAATTATTTCTCTCGAGAGCTCATGATTGGGGCATGAATATAACATTGATTTAAGCCTCCCCCAAAATTGAGCAATGCTTTCTCCTTCGCGAGGCCAGAAATTATATATATAATTGCGATCACGATGAACAAGATGCATAGGGTAATACTTTTGATGAAATTCCAACTTCAATCTTTTATAGTTCCATGATCTCATATCATCACATAGCCTATACCATATCAATGCGTCTCCCTTCAAAGATAAAGGGAAGACCTTCTTCTTAGCAACATCATCAGGTATACCTGCAAGCTTAAATAATCCACAAACTTCATCCACATATATTAAGTGCTCATCAGGATGCTTTGTTCCATCTCCTGTAAAAGGGTTAGCTAGCAGTTTTTCCATCATACCCGAAGGAAATTCAAAAGGAGTTTCATTTTCAATAGGTTCAGTAGGTTGGGGAGCAACTCTTTGCTCTACTGGACGGGGTGAAGATACCCCGAACAAGCCCCTCAGAGAATTACTTTCCATAGTAACAAGTGACAGTAAATTTCAGCACACTATATAAATTTTTCCTTACCAAATTCCACCTACCAAAGGCGCTACACTCCCCGGCAACGGCGCCAGAAAAGAGTCTTGATGACCCACAAGTATAGGGGATCTATCGTAGTCCTTTCGATAAGTAAGAGTGTCGAACTCAACGAGGAGCAGAAGGAAATGATAAGCGGTTTTCAGCAAGGTATTCTCTGCAAGTACTGAAATAAATGGTAACAGATAGTTTTGTGACAAGATAAATGGTAACGAGCAACAAGTAACAAAAGTAAATAAAGTGCAGCAAGATGGCCCAATCCTTTTGTAGCAAAGGACAAGCCGGAACAAACTCTTATAATAGGAAAAGCGCTCCCGAGGACACATGGGAATATCGTCAAGCTAGTTTTCATCACGTTCATATGATTCGCGTTCGGTACTTTGATAATTTGATATGTGGGTGGACCGGTGCTTGGGTGCTATTCTTACTTGAACAAGCATCCCACTTATGATTAACCTCTATTGCAAGCATCCGCAACTACAACAAAAGTATTAAGGTAAACCTAACCATAGCATGAAACATGTGGATCCAAATCAGCCCCTTACGAAGCAACGCATAAACTAGGGTTTAAGCTTCTGTCACTCTAGCAACCCATCATCTACTTATTACTTCCCAATGCCTTCCTCTAGGCCCAAATAATGGTGAAGTGTTATGTAGTCGACGTTCACATAACACCACTAGAGGCTAGACAACATACATCTTATCAAAATATCAAACGAATACCAAATTCACATGACTACTAATAGCAAGACTTCTCCCTTGTCCTCAGGAACAAATGTAGTTACTCACAAAGCATATTCATGTTCATAATCAGACGGGTAATAATATGCATATAGGATCTGAACATATGATCTTCCACCAAATAAACCAACTAGCATCAACTACAAGGAGTAATCAACACTACTAGCAACCTACTAGCACCAATCCCGGGCTTTGAGACAAGAATTGGATACAAAAGATGAACTAGGGTTTGGAGATGAGATGGTGCTGGTGAAGATGTTGATGGAGATTGCCCTCTCCCGATGAGAGGAGCGTTGGTGATGACGATGGTGATGATTTCCTCATCCCGGAGGGAAGTATCCCCAGCAGAACAGCTCTGTCGGAGCTCTAGATTGGTTCCGCCAAGGTTCTGCCTCGTGGCGGTTGAGTCTCGTCCCGAAAAGTTTTTTCTCATTTTTTCTCATTGGAAGACTTCATATAGGAGAAGATGGACGTCGGAGAGCCACCAAGGGGCCCATGAGGTAGGGGGCGCGCCCTAGGAGGGGGGCGCACCCCCACCCTCATGAGCAGGGTGTGGGCCCTCTGGCCTTCATCTTTGGCGAGGATTTTTCTTTATTTATTTTAAGATGTTCCGTGGAGTTTCAGGACATTTGGAGTTGCGCAGAATAGGTCTCTAATATTTGCTCCTTTTCCAGCCTAGAATTCCAGCTGCAGGCATTCTCCCTCTTCATGTAAACCTTGTAAAATAAGAGAGAATAGCCATAAGTATTGTGACATAAAGTGAAATAACAGCCCATAATGCAATAAATATCGATATAAAAGCATGATGCAAAATGGATGTATCAGTGCCGGAGGCACGGTTTGCTTTTAGTGCGCTTTCTTATGTCCGTGAGATTGCAGATGACATGATTTTGCTCGCTAGGGTAGAGACCGAGTTGCCCAGGGATGGCGACACTAAGCAAGTGCAGAGAATATTTTTCTGGAGCATTGTGTTTCATAGTGGTCTCCATGATTATGAGCAAGCTGCGTTGCAAGCCATCAGTTTTTTGCAGGGTTTGTATGATTTTATGGTTAGAAATTGTGGCTATGGTAGTATGTTGGTGCATAGGAATTCAGTTCATTCTGTTGTGGCCATGCAGTGTCAGCCGTGGGTTAGGCGATTCATTTTGGATAGTGTTGTTGATTCTCTGCGAGTTCACCATGGACATAAGGGTGTTTTGTCCGTTGATGAGCAATTTCGCTATTGGCTTGACCTGCCTTTCTTGTACTTGCACCTCTTGGCCTCCATGCACTTCATTTAGTTAGGTTATCTGTTTTAAATTTTAGTTGGCACATCATGTGGTGGACACTGCTTTGTTCTTGCCATTGTTTAATGAAGGCTCCTCAGTTCATCGTCTGTCGGGACCTTGTTTCATCTTCTTGTTTTTGGGTTGCACGACAGTCACGTTACTATATCAAAGAGGCTAGTGGGTTGAAAGTCTGCGTAGTTGTCTTTCCAGTAGATGAGGTGGCACACGCAGGTTGAGGGCAAGGGGCATCCGGGTAACCTACCCGGACGCCGAGTGATACGTCCATTTTGCATCATGCTTTTATATTGATATTTATTGCATTATGGGTTGTTATTACATATTTTGGTACAATACTTATGCCTTTTCTCTCTTACTTTACAAGGTTTACATGAAGAGGGGGAATGCCGGCAGCTGGAGTTCTGGACTGGAAAAGGATCAAATCTGAGAGACCTATTCTGCACAACTCCAAAAGTCCTGAAAAATTATGAAGAACTGTTTTGGAATATATATAAAATATTGGACGAAGAAAATACCAAAGGGGACCCACTAGGAGGCCACAAGCCTAGGGGCGCGCCCCTGTGGCTTGTGGGCTCCCTGGCAGGCCTCTGGTGTCCTTCTTCTGATATATGAAGGGTTTTGACCTAGAAAAAAATCAGCAGGAAGCTTTCAGGACGAAGCGTTGTCGTCTCGAGGCGGAACTTGGGCATAACCAATCTAGGGCTCCGGCGGAGCTGTTCTGCCGGGGAAAGTTCCCTTCGGAGGGGGAAATCATCATCATCGTCATCACCAATGATCCTCTCATCGAGAGGGGGTCAATCTCCATCAACATATTCATCAGCACCATCTCCTCTCAAACCTTAGTTCATCTCTTATATCCGATCTTTGTCTCAAAACCTCAGATTGGTACCTGTGGGTTGCTAGTAGTGTTGATTACTCCTTGTAGTTGATGCTAGTTGGTTTATTCGGTGGAAGATCATATGTTCAGATCCTTAATGATAATTATTACTCCTCTAATTATGAACATGAATATGCTTTGTGAGTAGTTATGTTTGTTCATGAGGACATGGGAGAAGTCATGTTATAAGTAATCATGTGAATTTGGTATTTGTTCGATATTTTGATGAGATGTATGTTGTCTTTCCTCTAGTGGTGTTATGTGAACATCGACTACATGACACTACACCATGATTTGGGCCTAGGGGAAGGCATTGGGAAGTAATAAGTAGATGATGGGTTGCTAGACTGACAGAAGCTTAAACCCTAGTTTATGCATTGCTTCGTAAGGGGCTGATTTGGATCCACGTGTTTCATGTTATGGTTAGATTTATCTTAGTTCTTCTTTCGTAGTCGCGGATGCTTTCGAGAGGGGTTAATCATAAGTGGGAGGCTTTTCCAAGTAAGGGCAGCACCCAGGCACCGGTCCACTCACATATCAAATTATCAAAGTAACGAACATGAATCATATGAGCATGATGAAAACTAACTTGACAACAATTCCCATGTGTCCTCGGGAGTGCTTTGCTTTATATAAGATTTTGTCCAGGCTTGTCCTTTGCTACAAAAAGGATTGGTCCACCTTGCTGCACCTTAGTTACTCTTGTTACTTGTTACCCGTCACGAATTATCTTATCACACAACTATCTGTTACCGATAATTACAGTGCTTGCAGAGAATACCTTACTGAAAACCGCTTGTCATTTCCTTCTGCTCCTCGTTGGGTTCAACACGCTTACTTATCGAAAGGACTACGCTAGATCCCCTATACTTGTGGGTCATCAAGACTCTTTTCTGGCGCCGTTACCGGGGAGTGAAGCGCCTTTAGTAAGGAAACATTTATATAGTGTGCTGAAATTTACTGTCACTTGTTACTATGGAAAATAATCCTTTGAGGGGGTTTTTCGGGGTATCTTCACCCTGACCGAAAGAGAAAAGAGTTGCCCCTCAACCTACTGAAAATATTTATTATGAAATTCCTTCGGGTATGATAGAGAAACTGCTAGCTAGTCCTTATGCAGGAGATGGAACATTACAACCTGATATGCATCTAATCTATGTGTATCAAGTTTGTGGATTATTTAAGCTTGCAGGTTTGCCCGAGGATGAAGTCAATAAGAAGGTCTTCCCTTTATCTTTGAAGGAGAAAGCATTGACATGGTATAGGCTATGCGATGATATTGGGACTTGGAACTACAACCGATTGATATTTGAATTTCAACAGAAGTTTTATCCTATGCATCTAGTTCATCGCGATCGGAATTATATTTATAATGTTTCACCTCGTGAAGGAGAAAGTATCGCTCAAGCTTGGGGGAGTCTTAAGTCAATGTTATATTCATGCCCCAATCAGCTCTCAAGAGAAATTATTATTTAGAATTTTTATGCTCGTCTTTCTCGTAATGACCAATCCATGCTCGATACTTCTTGTACCGAATCTTTCATGAAGAAGACTATTTAATTCAAATGGGATTTATTGGAAAGAATTAAACGCAACTCTGAAGATTGGGAACTCGACGAAGGTAAGGAGTCAGGTATAAACCTCAAGTTTGATTGTGTTAAATCTTTTATGGATACCGATGCTTTTCGTGAATTTAGCACTAAATATGGACTTGACTCTGAGATAGTAGCTTCCTTCCGTCAATCATTTGCTACTCATGTTGATCTCCCTAAGGAGAAGTGGTTTAAATATCATCCTCCCATTGAAGTGAAAATAGCAGAACCTATTAAAGTTGAAGAAGAAACCATTACGTATAATGTTGATCCTATTGTTCCTACTGCTTATATTGAGAAACCACCTTTCCATGTTAGGATAAAGGACCATGCTAAAGCTTCAATTGTGGTTCGTAAGAGTTATATTATAACACCTACAGCCCTTGAACAAATTGAAGTTGAACCTAGTATTGCTATGGTTAAAGATCTCTTGGTCGATAATATTGATGGGCATGTTATTTATTTCTGTGATGAAGCTGCTAGAATTGCCAAACCTGATACTAAAGATAAACATAGACTTGTTGTTGGCATGCTTGTTGTTTCAGTTAAATTAGGAGATCATTGTTATCATGGCTTATGTGATATGGGTACTAGTGTGAGTGCAATTCCCTTTTCCTTATATCAAGAAAGTACGAATTGTATTGCACCTACTGAGATAGAAGATATTGATGTTACTATTAAGCTTGCCAATAGAGATACTATATCACCAATTGGGATTGTTAGAGATGTTGCAGTCTTGTGTGGGAAAATAAAATACCCTACTGATTTTCTTGTTCTTGGTTCCCCACAAGATGATTTTTGTCCCATTATATTTGGTAGACCTTTCTTGAACACTGTCAATGCTAAGATAGATTGCGACAAAGAAATTGTTACTATAAGTTTTGGGGATGTGTCTCATGATTTTAATTTCTCTAAATTTCATAGACAACCCCATGATAAAGAATTGCCTAGTAAGGATGAAATTGTTGGTCTTCCTTCTATTGTCGTGCCTCCTACCGATCCTTTATAACAATATTTGCTAGACCATGAAAATGATATGTTTATGGATGAAAGGAAGGAATTAGATGAAATATTCTTTAACCAAATGCATGTTTTGAAACACAACCTGCCTGTTGAAATTCTTGGGGATCCTCCTCCACCCAAGGGTGATCCTGTGTTTGAGCTTAAGCAATTACCTAATACTTTGAAATATGCTTATCTTGATGAAAACAAGATATATCCTGTTATTATTAGTGCTAACCTTTCAGAGTATGAAGAAAAGAAATTATTGAAAACTCTGAAGAAGCACTGTGCCGCTATTGAATATACTCTTGATGATCTTAAGGGCATTATTCCCACTCTATGTCAGCATAAAATTAATATGGAGCCTGATGCTAAACCAGTTGTTGATCACCAACGATGGTTAAATCCCAAGATCAAAGAAGTGGTAAGAAATGAAATACTAAAGCTTCTAGAGGCAGGTATAGTTTATCCTATTGCTGATAGTGGATGGGTAAGTCACCTTCATTGTGTCCTTAAGAAGGGAGGTATTACTATTGTTCCTAATGATAAGAATGAATTGATTCCACAAAGAATTGTTACCAATTATAGGATGGTAATTGATTTTCGCAAATTAAACAAAGCTACTAGGAAAGATCATTACCCTCTGCCTTTTATTGATCAAATACTAGAAAGACTATCCAAACATACACACTTCTGCTTTCTAGACGGTTATTCCGTTTTTTCTCAAATACCTGTGTCAAAAGAGGATCGAGAAAAAACTACTTTTACTTGCCCTTTTGATACATTTTCTTATAGATGTATGGCTTTTGGTTTATGCAATGCTCCTGCTACCTTTCAAAGATGTATGACCGCTATGTTCTCTGACTTTTGTGAAAATATTGTTGAGGTTTTCATGGATGATTTCTCCATTTACGGAACTTCTTTTGATGATTGCTTAAGCAACCTTGATCGAGTTTTGCAGAGATGTGAAGAAACTAGTCTTGCCTTGAATTGGGAGAAATGACACTTTATGGTTAACGAAGGTATTATCTTGGGGCATAAAATCTCCGAAAGAGGTAATGAAGTTGATAAAGCTAAAGTAGTTTCTATTGAAAAAATCACGTGTCCTACAGATATCAAAGGTATAAGAAGTTTCCTTGGTCATGCTGGTTTCTATATATAGGAGGTTTATTAAAGACTTCTCTAAAATTTCTAGGCCTCTTACTAATCTTTTGCAAAAAGATGTTCCATTTGTTTTTTATGATGATTGTGTAGAAGCCTTTTAAATACTTAAGAAAACCTTAATTTCTGCACCTATTGTTCAACCACCTGATTGGAATTTACCCTTTGACATTATGTGTGATGCTAGTGATTATGCTGTTGGTGCTTTTCTAGGACAAAGAGTTGATAAGAAATTGAATGTTATTCATTATGCTAGTAAAACTCTAGACAGTGCCCAGAGAAATTATGCTACTACTGAAAAATAATTTTTAGCAGTTGTTTTTGCTTATGATAAGTTCAGATCTTATATTGTTGATTCCAAAGTGACTGTTCACACTAATCATGTTGCTATTGAATATTTCATGGAAAAGAAAGATGCTAAACCTAGACTTATTAGATGGGTTCACTTGCTACAAAAATTTGATTTGCATATTATTGATAGAAAGGGTGATGAGAACCCTATAGCAGATAACTTGTCTAGGTTAGAGAATGTTCTTGATGACCCACTACCTATTGATGATAGCTTTCCGGATGAACAATTAGCTGTTATAAATGCTTCTCGTAGTGCTCCATGGTATGTTGATTATGCTAATTACATTGTTGCTAAATTTATACCACCTAGCTTCACATACCAGCAAAATAAAAAGTTTTTCTATGATTTAATACATTACTTTTGGGATGACCCACACCTTTATAAAGGATTAGATGGTGTTATTAGACGTTGTGTACCTGAGCATGAACAGGAACAGATCCTACGCAAGTGTCACTCCGAGGCCTACGGAGGACACCATGCTGGAGATAGAACTGCACAAGGTATTACAATCTAGTTTTTATTGGCCTACTCTTTTCAAGGATGCTCGTAAGTATGTCTTGTCTTGTGATGAATGTCAAAGAATTGGTAATATTAGTAGACATCCGGAAATGCCTATGAATTATTCACTTGTTATTGAACCATTTGATGTTTGGGGCTTTGATTATATGGGACCTTTTCCTTCCTCTAATGGGTATACACATATTTTAGTTGTTGTTGATTATGTTATAAGTGGGTAGAAGCTATTCCAACTAGTAGTGTTGATCATAACACTTCTATTAAAATGCTTAAAGAAGTTTATTTTCCGAGGTTTGGAGTCCCTAGATATTTAATGACTGATGGTGGTTCACACTTTATTCATGGTGCTTTATGTAAAATGCTTGCTAAATATGATGTCAACCATAGAATTGCATCTCCTTATCACCCTCAGTCTAGTGGTCAAGTATAATTGAGCAATAGATAAATCAAATTGATCTTGCAAAAGACTGTTAATAGATCTAGAAAGAATTAGTGTAAGAAACTTGATGATGCATTATGTGCTTACTGAACTGCTTATAAAAACCCTATGGGTATGTCTCCGTATAAAATGGTTTATGGAAAAGCATGTCACTTACCTCTCAAACTAGAACACAAAGCTTATTGGGCAATCAAAGAGGTCAACTATGATTTCAAACTTGCCGGTGAAAAGAGGTTATTTGACATTAGCTCACTTGATGAATGGATAACCCAAGCCTATGAAAATGCCAAGTTGTTTAAAGAAAAAGTTAAAAGATGGCATGACAAAAGGATACAAAAGCATGAATTTAATGTAGGTGACCATGTCTTGCTATACAACTCTCATTTAAGATTTTTTGCAGGAAAGCTTCTCTCTAAATGGGAAGGTCCTTACATTATCGAGGAGGTCTATTGTTCCGGTGCCATCAAAATCAACAACGTCGAAGGCACTAATCCAAAGGTGGTAAACGGTCAAAGAATCAAACATTATATCTCAGGTACTCCCATAAATGTTGAGGCCAATATAATTAATACCATAACACCGGAGGAGTACATAAGGAAGACTTTCTAGAACGTTTCAGACGCCGAAAAGGAATAGGTACGTGGTACGGTAAGTAAACCGACTCCAAAACGTTTCCAATGGCATTTTTTCTCCGTTTTGCAATATTTAAAAATTATGAAAATTAAAAGTAGCCCAAATAGTGCACGAGGAGGCGACAAGCCTAGGGGCGCGCCCCTGTGACTTGTGGCAACCTTGTGTGCCCTCTGGACTCCGTTTTCTTGTGGAACACTCCTTTTGGCCGGTAAAAAGTCATTATATAATCTCCCGAAGGTTTTGACCATCATAACACAACAAAACCCTCTGCTCTTGTTTCGTGTTGTTTTTCTGACAGATCTACATCGCCATGTCGTCTCCAAGCGCCCCCAAGGACAAGTTTTTCGAGAAGGTCATCAACCCTTACCTCGCGGAGGTGCTGCAACACCCTCAAACCGTTGACATGCGTGAGGGGGTGCTCCACATCCGCGATGTTGAAGGGCCAAAGAAGATCGGAAGCGTGGGGGCAAGGCTCGAAGCAATGGAGCAGCAAGTCTTCAAGTGCCAAGGGATGGTGGAACGTGGACTCAACGCCAATCACTTGATGATCACGGAATTTACTTGTGATGACAAGCTGGGTGCAAAGAACATCGGAGAGGCTATCTTCAAGCTTCATGAGAAAATCGAGCATCTCCCAGCCCAGATCTATGACCTGCAAAAGCAAAACTGTGAGTATGAATACAGATTTAAGAGGATGAGTTTGGCTGCAGGTTTGAGGATCCCGGAGACTCGTTCATCTTTTTATGATGGTGAACCTATGCCTTGGAAGATGGAGGATAAGATTCTTCCATCGTCAACAACTCCATCATCACTACCTCCGAAGAAGGAGATCTAAATACATGGGTATGGGCACTCCCCTTGGCTTGTGCCAAGCTTGGGGGAGGTGCCCCGGTATCGTATCACCATCATATCTTTACCATTATCGTTTTTCTTAGTTCGATAATTTTGGTTATATCTTGATCTAGTAGAGTAAAGGTTTTTAGTACGATCCAGCTTTGAGTTTGCTTTATGTTCTATCTATGTAATCGAGTCCGTGAGTTATATAATAAAGAATAGTTTTGTAACATCCCAAATTTTCAATTTGGAATGTTATACATTAGATCATCATTGCATATCATATTTTATTTGCGATTGGTTTTGATCCTAGAATTTCTACGCAACTCAAGGACCCATGGAGAGAGTTGGGGAATTCATTATTTTCATATTTGAGTTTTCTCAAATTTTGAGAATAGGATCATTTGATTTTATTTATTTTATCATCAATTATTTCTATTACAAAAATATGAGAGAGGGAATAAAATGACTTTCCCAAAATAAAGAAATATTGAGGATTTAATAATAAAATCAAATAAGATTTTATTTCGGAGTTTTTCCTTATTTTATTTGAATTTAGGAAAAATGTGTGTTTTTCAAAATTGGATTTAGGCCCCAAATAAATGTTCACCTTGTGCGGCTTGATTTTAGAAGCCCATGAAAATTTATTTCGGAATTTTTAGAGTCCGTTTAGTATTTATTTTTATTTTTCTTCTGCGCATAATATTTAAAAAAACAGTGAACCGACCAAGGGCCGTGTCCGACTAGGACTCCCGGCCCGTTAGGATATATAAGCCGGGGGGAGGCCCAGCCCCAGCCAAACCCTAGCCGAGCCACCCAGCGCCGCCCGCCGCCCCCAGAGCCCGCCGCCGCACGCCGCCCGAGGTCCGCCGCCGCCTCGTTTTCCGCGCCATTTTTTTTATTTTTTTCGAAAAACCGTTCTATTTTTCCGTCGGTTTTTCGTCGATTTTTTTTTGTTTTGGTTTTTTTAATTAAATCGGTTTTTTCTCGGTTTATTTATATAGCGAGCGTTCGTTTGTTCTAGCGAACGTTCGTCGTTTTTCTTTTTCTCGGATTTAATCCGCGATTTTTCTGATCGCGATTCCTGATCCGATTTTTTTAGTATAACTTTTCGCTCGTTTATCGGAATTAGGCGATTCAAGCGCCTGGAGTTTCGTCTCGAAACCCTCTATCCGTTTAATCAACTTAAACAAGTTTTTTCTACTGTAAAATTTGCCCTAGATCCAGATTAGTAGAACGAAGTTGTTTTCGTTCGCCGTTTGACTTTTGTTGCTTCGTTCGATTTGATTCTTTTTGCAAACCGGAGTTCTTAAGTTGAACCTTCTAGTTAGATCTCTTATTTGAGTTTTAGCCGCGCATTAGATGAGTACTTACTGTATGCTTGTTTGTTTATTTGTGATAGAGTACCCGGAGTGCGCCGCTTATTACTTCGAATCGCTAGGTTTCCCGGATCATCAGCAAGGCAAGTAACACTTTGATCATACTTTTCCTACTACCCAGTTTTATTGCATTAGATCCATCCTCACACATTGCATGATTAGGTTCTAATTAAATTGTGGGATGGGAAGTAGTTGAGGTAGTACCTATTACCTGTTTATTATCAAACCTTTGGGAGTTACTTTTACGTTTGCTTATTATGCCATGCTATGCTAGTAGATGTGGATTAGGTGAGTGATATCCATGACAGATGTGAGATTTTTAATTAATGGTTTATCTAAGGTGGCAACTTAAACACACATCTGGGTGGATTGAGGCACCTGGGTATTCCAGGACTTTCCTGTTTTCTTTTGGACCGCCACCCAGGTTCAAAGGGATCATGAGACTATTCATACTAGAAACTTCTGTGTGCAGCCACAAGCTATTATGGGATCTAGCATAGTTGACTAAGTCGTGCAAACTCTTAAAGTGGTAGACTAGCAAATGTAGGGGATGTAGGTGGTACGGTCTACCCGATCGTAAGGTGCTAGCGCTGCTGAAAGTCTATGTCTCAGTCATCCGTCTTCTCAAACACCATGTAGTGCGAGAAACCAAACGGAGGCGATCGAGTCTTGTGGGGAAAAGTGCGCAAACCTCTGCAGAGTGTAATAAACTAATCATGGTTAGCCGTGTCCCCGGTTATGGACATCTTGAGTATCTAGTACCTGGATTATCATGTGAATCTCAACATGTTACCCTAAATTAATTTTGTTGGGCTTTGTTTAATGATGATGCTTAATTGGGATTGAGAATGCTGTCAACCATTCTCAATGTTTAACAACCACCATGATAGTAATTAAATTTATTCCTTTGTAGTATGGAAAAATTGGCTTTTCGCAAAACTGTAACCATAGAGCTTTCCACCAGCCAAATATGCATATAGTATAGCTGTTTCATTCCATTATTCTCTATGTGTTACCTTGCCAGCATATTCCATGTGCTGACCCGTTTCGGGCTGCAACGTTAATATTGCAGACTTTTCAGACGACGATTAAGGAGTTTTTAGGTCGTGGTTCTATACTCAGTGATGCCGTTGGAGTTGATGGACTCACTATCTTCCAAGCCTTCCGCTGTTATCGTTATTAGATTGGCCTTAAGCCATATTTATTGTAATAAGTTCTCTATGGAGACACTCGATGTAATAAGTGTGTGATTGCTACTCTGTTATAAATCCTCCGAGTACTGTGTGGTGTCAGCATTACTGATCCAGGGATGACACCGGAGCACAGAGATCAGACTGTTTGAGGTCTGGTCGCTACAGAGATGGTATCAGAGCACATGCTGACTGTAGGACACGACCACTAAGCTAAAGACCTAGAACACTATTCACCCTCTTCTCTTCTGACTCCTCACCTTTTCTACTCTTTTAGGATGGCGGATGCAAGGAACAAGTTCACGCAACCGGATGAAGGTACACCCTTTGGACGACACTTGAAGGAAGTCACTAGATACCTGAACATAGGAGTACCAAGCTTCACCGGAACCTACAACGCCACTTTACCTAAAGAAGAGCGCTGGATGATTCAAGTTCAAGTTCCAGGAAGAACGTTCATGCCAGTCACTGAGCCCATAGAGTTTTCTTTTGATGCACCAACTTGGAGTCTAGGAAAGAGCATGGCAGCTCACATCACCATGGGACGCATTGGAGAAGTCTAACGCAATGATCTCAAGGATACTATCTATCAGATTTGTGGGCGCCGATATGAGCACTGGGAGATGATCAGCACCCAGAAGGATAGATCAATTGCAGCTTTTATCCAGGAGTTAAACCATCACATTCGACGACAGGAAAACCAGATGTGCACCGACATGATAGATCTGAAGAAGGCTAAGACAAGAATCAAGGAACTGGAGGAAGAACTCAAGGCTACACGTGAAGATTATGAAGAGGAAATTGAAGTATTAGTGGATAAGAATGCCGACCTAACAAAGAAGATCGGGATATTTATGGGAGGCCCTACACCAGTAGATGAAGATGAAGAACCCAAGGAGATTTGCCCAGAAGACTACATCATCATCGGCGACACCGATTCGGATCCAGACGATAGCGATGATGATTATGTTGATGAAGTTGGAGCAGATATCATGGAGTCTGCAACCGAAGAATATTTCTAGTAGACCACCTCATCAGTAGTAGTAGTCCACCATGTAAATATAGTAGTCCGAGCACTTTTGCAATAGTTAGATCGATTGTATGCCCTTGTTTGATTGAATGAAGTGAATTGTTTGCTTTTACCTCATGTGCATATGGGTAGTGTTTTCTCTTTAGACCCCTCTATTCTTACATCTCATCTTTTCTAAACCCTCAGATGCCTCCGAGACGTGACCCTGGATTTGCCTTTCCACCGGAGCTCACCCAGTTGATCCAGCAGCAGAACACATTGATGCAGTTGCTAGTCCAGAATCAGAATCAGGGGAACAACAACAACAACCCACCACCACCACCACCACCTATTGATCACTTAGCGCGTTTTCTTAGGCTGAATCCGCCGGTGTTTTCCAGTAGCACCGAGCCGATAGTAGCAGATGATTGGCTCCGCAAGACAGCTAGAGAGTTGACCACAACAGGATGCACGGATGCGGAGAAGGTGAAATTTGCCGCCCATCAGCTTGAAGGACCCGCAGCATCATGGTGGGAGAATTTCACAGCCACTTTCCCTGTCGACACTTTCACATGGGACCAGTTTCAGCAGGCCTTTCGTACTGCCCATGTTTCAGCATGAGCTATGGCCATGAAGAAGCGTGAGTTTCGCAACTTGCGCCAAGGAGGACAGACAGTTGGCCAGTATGTGGAGGACTTTAGTAAGTTAGCACGTTATGCCCCAGATGACGTCGCTACGGATGCAGCGAAGCAGGAGAAGTTTCTAGAAGGACTGAATGATGAGTTGAGCATGCAGTTGATGGTAGCACCCTTCAACAACTACCAGGAGTTGGTAGATCGTGCTCTTATGATTGAAGGGAAGAAGCAGCAAATTAAGAGCCGCAAGAGGATGTATGGACAAGGGAAATACAATTCAGGAGCTCAGCAGAAACCACGTTTTACCCCTAGACCGGGAGGACATTTTCAGCATACCCATGGAGGAGGTAGCTCGCACTATCACAATGGCACCAGGAATGGTAATGGTAATGGAGGAAGCAACGGCCAGAATCGCACCAACCCATCAACCCCAGCCAAGAAAGACCTGAGCCAAGTCACTTGCTTTAAGTGTTCGAAGACCGAACATTATGCCAATGAATGTCCTGAATTACAAAATGGAAATGGCAATGGAAGCTCTGGGAAGAAGCCGAACCCTTTCAACAGGGGACAGGTGAACCACGTTAACGTGGAGGAGGTTGAAGCTCAGCCTGATGCAGTAATAGCTAAGTTTTTGGTTAAGTCATTTACTGCACTCATTCTTTTTGATACTGGCGCATCGCATTCATACATCTCAAGGGGATTTGTGGATAAGTATAGACTGTCAACCCAAGCCCTTAGGTCACCCATGTTAGTAACCTCGCCTGGAGCAGAGTATATGGCTAGTCGATGGTGTGATCGGTTACCATTATGGATTGGTAACTACGTTTTTCCCTCAGACCTAATAGTATTGGAATCCCAAGGATTGGATGTGATATTAGGCATGGATTGGTTATCAAAGTATGAAGGGAATATTGAATGTGCTAGTAAGTCAATTTTGCTTACCACACCAGAAGGGAGAAGGATCAAGTATGTATCCCGACATGTGCCAAAGAGGACACAAGTAAATTGCTTAACAGGAGTTGTGCAGGAGGAAGTACCAGTGGTAAGGGATTTCCCTGAAGTATTTCCAGAAGAGTTGCCAGGCATGCCACTGGATAGAGATATTGAGTTTTTGATTGAGCTATTGCCAGGCACAGGGCCAATATCAAAGAGACCATATAGTATGCCAGCAAAAGGATTTGGTGGAAATTAAGAAGCAGATTAAGGAGTTACTGGATAAAGGATATATTCGCCCAAGTTCTTCGCCTTGGGGATCACCAGTACTTCTAGTGGAGAAGAAGGATGGATCGTTAAGGATGGTTGTTGATTATCGAGGATTGAATGAAGTAACGATCAAGAACAAGTACCCACTACCAATGATCAATGATCTGTTTGATCGATTGCAAGGAGCTAAGGTATTTTCCAAGATCGATTTGCGATCAGGGTACCACCAATTGAAGATTCGAGAACAGGATATTCCTAAGACAGCTTTTACCACCAGGTATGGGCTGTACGAGTATATCGTTATGTCATTTGGTCTGAATAAACCACCTGCATATTTTATGAACATGATGAACAAAGTGTTTATGGAGTTTTTGGATAAGTTCGTCGTGGTGTTCATTGATGATATCCTGGTTTACTCGAAGAATGAAGAGGAGCATTTGCGTTTGGTACTTGGAAAGCTCAGAGAACATCAATTATATGCCAAGTTTAGCAAATGTGAGTTTTGGTTGAAGGAAGTAGGATTCCTCGGACACGTTATATGCGGAGAAGGAATAGCAGTAGATCCCGCTAAAGTTGATACCGTGACCAAATGGGAAGCACCGACCACGGTTGGAGAGATACGGAGTTTTCTGGGACTCGCAGGATACTACCAGAGATTTATTGAGAATTTCTCAAAGATTGCGAAGCCTATGACGGAGTTGTTGAAGAAAGATACCAAGTTCATATGGACGGAGGAATGTGAGGCTAGTTTCCAGGAGTTGAAGAAATGTTTGGTTACTTCACCAGTGTTGATTTTGCCAGACCAGACCAAGGATTATGAGGTGTATTGCGACGCTTCACGTCGAGGACTTGGAGCAGTGCTTATGCAGGAAGGGAGAGTTGTTTCATATGCCTCAAGACAACTGATGTAGTGACCAGACCTCAAATAGTCTGATCTCTGTGCTCCGGTTTCATCCCTGGATCAGTGATGCTGACACCACATAGTACTCGGAGGATTTATAACAGAGTAGCAATCACACACTTATTACATCGAATGTCTCAAAAGAGAACTTATTACAATAAATATGGCTTAAGGCCATCTAATAACGATAACAACGGAAGGCTTGGAAGATAAGTGAGTCCATCAACTCCAACGGCATCACTGAGTATAGAACCACGACCTAAAAACTCCTTAATCTACGTCTGAAAAGTCTGCAACATTAACGTTGCAACCCGAAAACGGGTAAGAACATGGAATATGCTGGCAAGGTAACACATAGAGAGTAATGGAATGAAACAGCTATACTATATGCATATTTGGCTGGTGGAAAGCTCTATGGTTACAGTTTTGCGTAAAGCCAATTTTTCCCTACTTCAAAGGAATAAAATTTTAATTACTATCAAGGTGGTTGTTAAACATTGAGAATGGTTGACAGCATTCTCAATCCCAATTAAGCATCATCATTAAACATAACCCAACAAAATTAATTTAGAGTAACATGTTGAGATTCACATGATAATCCAAGTACTAGATACTCAAGATGTCCATAACCGGGGACACGGATAACCATGATTAGTTTGTTACACTCTACAAAGGTTTGCGCACTTTTCCCCACAAGACTCGATCGCCTCCGTTTGGTTTCTCGCACTACAGGGTGTTTGAGAAGACGGATGACCGAGACATAGTCTTTCAGAAGCACTAGCGCCTTACGATCGGGTAGACCGTACCACCTACATCCCCTACATCTGCTAGTCTACCACTTTAAGAGTTCGCACAACTTAGTCAACTATGCTAGAGCCCATAATAGCTTGTGGTTGCACACGGAAGTTTCTAGTATGAATAGTCTTATGATCCCTTTGAGCCTGGGTGGCGGTCCAAAAGAAAATAGGCAAGTCCTGGAATACCCAGGTCCCTCAATCCACCCAGATGTGTGTTTAAGTTGCCACCTTGGATAAACCATTAATTATCAATCTCACATCTGTCATCGATATCACTCACCCAATCCACGTCTACTAGCATAGCATGGCATAATAAGCAAACCT
The DNA here is from genome assembly GCF_003073215.2 of Triticum urartu. Lineage (NCBI taxonomy): Eukaryota > Viridiplantae > Streptophyta > Magnoliopsida > Poales > Poaceae > Triticum > Triticum urartu. The sequence continues at coordinate 488,939,191 of NC_053023.1, read as the reverse complement.
AGAAGTAACTCCCAAAGGTTTGATAATAAACACGTAATAGGTACTACCTCATCTACTTCCCATCCCACAATTTAATTAGATCCTAATCATGCAATGTGTGAGGATTGATCTAATGTAATAAAACTGGGTAGTAGAAAAGGCATGATCAAAGTGTTACTTGCCTTGCTGATGATCCGGGAAACCTAGCGATTCGAAGTAATAGGCGGCGCACTCCGGATACTCTATCGCAGACAAACAAACAAGCATACAATAAGTACTCAACTAATGCACAGGTAAAACTCAAATAAGAGATCTAACCAGAAGGTTCAACTTAAGAACTCCGGTTGGCAAAAAGAATCAAATCGAACGAAACAACGAAAGTCAAACGGCGGAAGAAAACAACTTCATTCTAGTAATCTGGATCTAGGGCAAATTTTACAGTAGCAAAATCTTGTTTAAGTTGTTTAAACGGATAGAGGGTTTCGAGACGAAACTCTAGGCGCTTGAATCGCCTGATTCTGATAAACAAGCGAAAAGTTAAACTAAAACGAAAATCGGATCAGGAATCGCGATCAGAAAAATCGCGGATTTAATCCAAGAAAAAAACGACGAACGCTTGCTACACGAACGAACGGACGAACGCTCGCTATTTAAATAAACTGGAAAAACCGATCTATTTAAAAAACCGAATCTATTAAACCGATGAAAACCGATTGTTTTTTTAAACCAAAGGCACGAAAAACGAGGCGCGGCAGTGAACCTCGGCGGCGGCGGCGGGGGGGTCCGGCGATGGCGGCGCGGGGCGGCGCGGCGGAGGGCAGCGGCGGCGGCGTGGGCGGGCGGCGGCGGCGGCGCGGCGGCAGCGGCGGGACCGGGCGGCGGCTAGGGTTGGGGGCTGGGGCGGCTAGGGTTCCCCGGGGCTGGGCCTCGGCTTATAAAGCCTAGTCGGGCCAGAGTCCTAGTCGGACACGGCCCGTTAGGTCGGTTCGTTTTTTTTTCTAAATTTATTTCCGCTAGGAAAAAAAATAAAAAGAAATACTAAACGGACTCCAAAAATCTCGAAATAAATTTTCCCGGGCTTCTAAAATCAAGCCCGACAAAGTGAACATTTATTTGGGGCCTAAATGCAATTTTGGAAAATACACATTTTTCCTAAATTCAAATAAAACACCGAAAAACTTCGAAATAAAATCTTGTTTGATTTTATTATTAAATCCTCAATATTTCTCTATTTTGGGAAAGTCATTTTATTCCCTCTCTCATATTTTTGTAATAGAAATAATTGATGATAAAATAAATAAAATCAAATGATCCTATTCTCAAAATTTGAGAAAACTCAAATATGAAAATAACGAAATCCCCAACTCTCTCCATTGGTCCTTGAGTTGCGTAGAATTTTCTAGGATCAGCCAAAATGCAAAAATAAAATATGATATGCAATGATGATCTAATGTATAACATTCCAAATTGAAAATTTGGGATGTTACAAACCTACCCCCTTAAGATGAATCTCGCCCTCGAGATTCGGGTTGGCTAGAAAATAGGTGAGGGTGGTCTTTGAGCAAATCTTCCCCTCGCTCCCAGGTGGCTTCATCCTCCGTGTGGTGGCTCCACTGAACTTTGCAAAACTTGATAACCTTGCTGCGAGTAACTCGGCAGGCAAACTCGAGGATCTTAACTGGTTTCTCCTCGTAGGTCAAATCGTTATCCAACTGAATAGTTTCCAAAGGCACTGTATCTCTCAACGGTACGTCAGCCATCTCTGCGTGACACTTCTTTAACTGAGAAACATGGAACACATCATGTACTCCTGAAAATCCTTCGGGCAATTCCAACTTGTAGGCCACTTCTCCCATACGTTCCAAAACTCTATATGGTCCTACAAATCGTGGTGCTAACTTCCCTTTAACTCCAAAACGCTTTGTTCCCCGAAGTGGAGATACTCGAAGATAAGCTCTATCTCCGACTTCGTAAACTGTCTACTTGCATTTAGAATCTGCATAACTCTTCTGTCTGGACTGGGCTATCTTGAGCCTATCACGAACCAATTTCACCTTCTGTTCAGACTCTTTAATCAAGTCAGGTCCAAATAACTGGCGGTCTCCGACTTCGCCCCATGACAGCGGTGTCCTGCACCTCCTTCCGTACAAAGCTTCAAAAGGGGCCATCTTCAAACTGGTTTGGTAACTTTTTTTGTAAGAGAACTCTGCATATGGCAAATTATCGTCCCAACTAGATCCATAATCTAGCGCACAAGCTCTCAGCATATCCTCCAAAATCTGATTTACTCTCTCGGTCTGTCCATCTGTCTGTGGATGAAAAGCTGTACTGAATTCTAGCCTGGTACCCAAAGTTTCGTGCAACTGCTTCCAGAACTTTGAGGTAAACTGGGTTCCTCTATTTGATACGATACTCCTCGGAACTCCATGCAGACATACTATTCTGGTCATGTATATCTTTGCCAACTTAGCACTGGTGTAAGTGGTCTTTACTGGGATGAAATGAGCTACTTTCGTCAATCGATCAACTACAACCCAAATTGAGTCATAGCCTGAACGAGTCCTAGGCAATCCCTTGATAAAATACATGCCTAACTTATCCCACTTCCATTCGGGTATCGGCAATGGTTGTAACAATCCTGCTGACTTCTGATGCTCTGCCTTTACTCTCTGGCATACATCACAAACTGCTACATACTCCGCAGTATCCTTCTTCATTCCCGTCCACTAGAAAATATCCTTCAAATCCAAATACATCTTGGTATTTCCTGGGTGAATTGAATACGGTGAATCGTGTGCCTCTTGCAAAATCAACTTCCTGAACTCCGGGTTATTGGGCACGTAAACACGGTCTTCAAACCATAGGGTATCGTGCTCATCCTCACAAAATCCTTTAGCTTTTCCTTTGCTCAGTTTCTCCTTTATAGCAGCAATCTCTTTGTCAGTTTTCTGAGCTTCTCTGATTCTATCCATCAAAGTTGACTGAATCTCTAGTGCCGCTACATAGCCTCTCAGAACTATTTCCACACATAGTTCATGAAGATTTTCGGCTAACTCCTTGGGTATCCCTCCCATCATTAACGTATTGACATGGCTCTTACGGCTTAACGCGTCAGCTACTACATTAGCCTTTCCGGGGTGATAGTGCAATTTCATATCATAATCCTTGATAAGCTCCAACCATCTCCTTTGTCTGAGATTCAACTCCTTCTGTGTGAAAATGTACTTCAAACTCTTATGATCCGTGTACACCTCACAATGGTTTCCAATGAGGAAATGTCTCCATGTCTTCAATGCATGCACTACGGCTGCTAACTCCAAATCATGCGTGGCATAATTCAACTCATGGGGCTTCAGTTGTCCTGAGGCATATGAAACAACTCTCCCTTCCTGCATAAGCACTGCTCCAAGTCCTCGACGTGAAGCGTCACAATACACCTCATAATCTTTGGTCTGTTCTGGCAAAATCAACACTGGTAAGGTAACCAAGCGTTTCTTCAACTCCTGAAAACTCGCCTCACACTCCTCCGTCCATATGAACTTGGTATCTTTCTTCAACAACTCCGTCATAGGCTTCGCAATCTTTGAGAAATTCTCAATAAATCTCCGGTAGTATCCTGCGGGTCCAAGAAAACTCTGGATCTCTCCAACTGTTGTTGGGGCTTCCCACTTGGTCATGGTTTCAACTTTAGCGGGATCTACTGCTATACCTTCTCCAGATATAACGTGTCCGAGGAATCCTACTTCCTTCAACCAAAACTCACATTTGCTGAACTTGGCATATAATTGATGTTCTCTGAGCTTTCCAAGTACCAAACGCAAATGCTCCTTATGTTCCTCTTCATTCTTCGAATAAACTAGGATATCATCAATGAACACTACGACGAACTTATCCAGAAACTCCATAAACACTTTGTTCATCATGTTCATAAAATAGGCAGGGACGTTAGTCAGACCAAATGACATAACGGTATACTCATACAGCCCATACCTGGTGGTAAAAGCTGTCTTCGGAATATCCTGTTCTCGAATCTTCAACTGGTGGTATCCTGATCGTAGATCGATCTTGGAAAATACCTTAGCTCCTTGCAATTGATCAAACAGATCATTAATCATTGGTAGTGGGTACTTGTTCTTGATTGTTACTTCATTCAATCCTCGATAATCAACAACCATCCTTAACGATCCATCCTTTTTCTCCACTAGAAGTACTGGCGATCCCCAAGGCGAAGAACTTGGGTGAATATATCCCTTATCCAGTAACTCCTTAATCTGCTTCTTAATTTCCACCAAATCCTTTGCTGGCATCCTATATGGTCTCTTTGATATTGGCCCTGTGCCTGGCAATAGCTCAATCAAAAACTCAATATCTCTATCCGGTGGCATGCCTGGCAACTCTTCTGGAAATACATCAGGGAAATCCCTTACCACTGGTACTTCCTCCTGCACAACTCTTGTTAAGCAATTTACTTGAGTCCTCTTTGGCACATGCCGGGATACATACTTGATCCTTCTCCCTTCCGGTGTGGTAAGCAAAATTGACTTACTAGCACATTCAATATTCCCTTCATACTTTGATAACCAATCCATGCCTAATATCACATCCAATCCTTGAGATTCCAATACTATTAGGTCTGAGGGAAAAACATAGTTACCAATCCTTAATGGTAACCGATCACACCATAGACTAGCCACATACTCTGCTCCAGGCGAGGTTACTAACATGGGTGACCTAAGGGCTTGGGTTGGTAGGTTATACTTATCCACAAATCCCCTTGAGATGTATGAATGCGATGCACCAGTATCAAAAAGAACGAGTGCAGTAAATGACTTAACCAAAAACTTACCTATTACTACATCGGGCTGAGCTTCAACCTCCTCCATGCTAACGTGGTTCACCTGTCCCCTGTTGAAAGGGTTCGGCTTCTTCCCAGAACTTCCATTTCCATTTTGGCCTTCAGGACATTCATTGGCATAATGTCCTGGCTTCGAACACTTATAGCAAGTGACTTGGCTCAAGTCCTTCTTGGCTGGGGTTGATGGGTTGGTGCAGTTCTGGCCGTTGCTTCCTCCATTGCCATTACCATTCTTAGTGCCATTGTGATTGTGCGAGCTACCTCCCCCATGGGTATGCTGAAAATGTCCTCCCGGTCTAGGGGTAAAACATGGCTTTTGTTGAGCTCCTGAATTGTACTTTCCTTGTCCATACTTCCTCTTGCGATTCTCAATTTGCTGCTGCTTCCCTTCAATCATAAGAGCACGATCTACCAACTCCTGGTAGTTGTTGAAGGTGGCTACCATCAACTGCATGCTCAACTCATCATTCAGTCCTTCCAGAAACTTCTCTTGTTTAGCTGCATCCGTAGCAACGTCATCTAGGGCATAACATGCTAGCTTACTAAACTCCTCCACATACTGGCGAACTGTCCGTCCTCCTTGGCGCAAGTTACGAAACTCACGCTTCTTCATGGCCATAGCTCCTGCTGAAACATGGGCAGTACGGAAAGCCTGCTGAAACTGGTCCCATGTGACAGTGTCGACTGGGAAGGTGGCTGTGAAATTCTCCCACCATGATGCTGCGGGTCCTTCTAACTGATGTGCGGCAAACTTCACCTTCTCCGCATCTGTGCATCCTGCTGTGGTCAACTACCTAGCTATCTTGCGGAGCCAATCATCTGCTACTATCGGCTCGGTGCTACTGGAAAACACTGGCGGATTCAGCCTAAGAAAACGGGCTAAGTGGTCAACAGGTGGTGGTGGTGGTGGGTTGTTGTTGTTGTTCCCCTGATTCTGATTCTGGACTAGCAACCGCATCAATGTGTTCTGCTGCTGGATCAACTGGGTGAGCTCCGGTGGAAAGGCAAATCCGAGGTCACGTCCCAGAGGCATCTGAGGGTTTAGAAAAGATGAGATATAAGAATAGAGAGGGTCTAAAGAGAAAACACTACCCATATGCACATGAGGCAAAAGCAAACAATTCACTTCAATCAATCAACCAAAGGCATACAATCGATGTAACTATCGCAAAAGTGCTCGGACTACTATATTTACATGGTGGACTACTAGTACTGGTGAGGTGGTCTACTAGAAATATTCTACGGTTGTTGACTCCATAATATCTGCTCCAGCTTCATCAACATAGTCATCATCGCTACTATCTGCTTCCGAGTCAGTGCCGTCGATGATGATGTAGTCTTCCGGGCTAATCTCCTTGGGTTCTTCGTCTTCCTCTACTGGCGTCGGGCCTCCCATAAATATTCCAATCTTCTTGATCAGGTCGTCATTCTTATCCATCAATACTTCAATTTCCTCTTCATAATCTTCATGTGTAGCCTTGAGTTCTTCCTCCAGTTCCTTAATTCTAGTCTTAGGCTTCTTCAGATCTATCATGTCGGCGCACATCTGGTAGATAGTATCCCTGAGAACCTTGCGGTACACTTCTCCAATGCGTCCCATGGTGATGTGAGCTGCCATGCTCTTTCCTAGACTCCAAGTTGGTGCATCAAAAGAAAATTCTATGGGCTTAGTGACTGGCATGAACGTCCTTCCTGGAACTTGAACTTGAATCATCCAGCGCTCTTCTTCAGGTAAAGTGGCGTTGTAGGTTCCTGTGAAGCTTGGTACTCCTATGTTTAGGTATCTAGTGACTTCCTTCAAGTGGCGTCCAAAGGGTGCATCTTCATCCGGTTGCGTAAACTTGTTCCTTGCATCCGCCATCCTAAAGAATAGAAAAGATGAAAGGTCAGAAGAGAAGAGAGTGAGTAGTGATCTAGGTCTTTAGCTTAGTGGTCATGTCCTACAGTCAGCGTGTGCTCTGATACCATCTCTATAGCGACCAGATCTCAAACAGTCTGATCTCTGTGCTCCGGTATCATCCCTGGATCAGTAATGCTGACACCACATAGTACTCGGAGGATTTATAACAGAGTAACAATCACACACTTATTACATCGAATGTCTCAAAAGAGAACTTATTACAATAAATATGGCTTAAGGCCATCTAATAACGATAACAGCGGAAGGCTTGGAAGATAAGTGAGTCCATCAACTCCAACGGCATCACTGAGTATAGAACCACGACCTAAAAACTCCTTAATCATCGTCTGGAAAGTCTGCAACATTAACGTTGCAGCCCAAAAACGGGTCAGCACATGAAATATCCTGGCAAGGTAACACATAGAGAGTAATGGAATGAAACAGCTATACTATATGCATATTTGGCTGGTGGAAAGCTCTATGGTTACAGTTTTGCGTAAAGCCAATTTTTCCCTACTTCAAAGGAATAAAATTTTAATTACTATCAAGGTGGTTGTTAAACATTGAGAATGGTTGACAGCATTCTCAATCCCAATTAAGCATCATCATTAAACATAACCCAACAAAATTAATTTAGAGTAACATGTTGAGATTCACATGATAATCCAGGTACTAGATACTCAAGATGTCCATAACTGGGGACACGGCTAACCATGATTAGTTTGTTACACTCTGCAAAGGTTTGCACACTTTTCCCCACAAGACTCGATCGCCTCCGTTTGGTTTCTCGCACTACAGGGTGTTTGAGAAGACGGATGACCGAGACATAGTCTTTCAGAAGCACTAGCACCTTACGATCGGGTAGACCGTACCACCTACATCCCCTACATCTGCTAGTCTACCACTTTAAGAGTTCGCACAACTTAGTCAACTATGCTAGAGCCCATAATAGCTTGTGGCTGCACACGGAAGTTTATAGTATGAATAGTCTTATGATCCCTTTAAGCCTGGGTGGCGGTCCAAAACAAAACAGGCAAGTCCTGGAATACCCAGGTGCCTCAATCCACCCAGATGTGTGTTTAAGTTGCCACCTTGGATAAACCATTAATTATCAATCTCACATCTGTCATGGATATCACTCACCCAATCCACGTCTACTAGCATAGCATGGCATAATAAGCAAATGTAGAAGTAACTCCCAAAGGTTTGATAATAAACAAGTAATTGGTACTACCTCATCTACTTCCCATCCCACAATTTAATTAGATCCTAATCATGCAATGTGTGAGGATTGATCTAATGCAATAAAACTGGGTAGTAGAAAAGGTATGATCAAAGTGTTACTTGCCTTGCTGATGATCCGGGAAACCTAGCGATCCGAAGTAACAGGCGGTGCACTCCGGATACTCTATCACAGACAAACAAACAAGCATACAATAAGTACTCAACTAATGCAAAGGTAAAACTCAAATAAGAGATCTAACCATAAGGTTCAACTTAAGAACTCCGGTTGGCAAAACGAATCAAATCGAACGAAACAATGAAAGTCAAACGGCGGAAGAAAACAACTTCGTTCTAGTAATCTGGATCTAGGGCAAATTTTACAGTAGCAAAATCTTGTTTAAGTTGGTTAAACGGATAGAGGGTTTCGAGACGAAACTCTAGGCGCTTGAATCGCCTGTTCCGATAAACGAACGAAAAGTTAAACTAAAACAAAAATTGGATCAGGAATCGCGATCAGAAAAATCGCGGATTTAATCCGAGAAAAAAAATGACGAACGCTCGCTAGAACGAATGGACGGACGAACGCTCGCTATTTAAATAAACCGGGAAAACCGATCTATTTAAAAAAACCGAATCTATGAAACCGACGAAAACCGATCGGAAAAAAAATCGAAGGCACGAAAAACGAGGCACGACGGCGAACCTCGGCGGCGGCGGGGTCCGGCGACGGCGGCGCGGGGCGGGTGGCGGCGGCGGCGCGGGCGGGCGGCGGCGGCGGGACCGGGTGGCGGCTAGGGTTGGGGGCTGGGGCGGCTAGGGTTCCCCGGGGCTGGGCCTCGGCTTATAAAGCCTAGTCGGGCCAGAGTCCTAGTCGGACACGGCGCGTTAGGTTGGTTCGTTTTTTTTTAATTTATTTCCGCTCGGAAAAAAATAAAAAGAAATACTAAACGGACTCCTAAAATCCCGAAATAAATTTTCCCGGGCTTCTAAAATCAAGCCCGAAAAAAGTGAACATTTATTTGGGGCGTAAATTCAATTTTTAAAAACGCACATTTTTCCTAAATTCAAATAAAACACCGAAAAACTCCGAAATAAAATCTTGTTTGATTTTATTATTAAATCCTCAATATTTCTCTATTTTGGGAAAGTCATTTTATTCCCTCTATCATATTTTTGTAATAGAAATAATTGATGATAAAATAAATAAAATCAAATGATCCTATTCTCAAAATTTGAGAAAACTCAAATATGAAAATAACGAAATCCCCAACTCTTTCCATGGGTCCTTGAGTTGCGTAGAATTTTCTAGGATCATCCAAAATGCAAAAATAAAATATGATATGCAATGATGATCTAATGTATGACATTCCAAATTGAAAATTTGGGATGTTACAACTGAAACCTCATGAGTTGAATTATGCTACGCATGATTTAGAGTTAGCAGCCGTAGTGCATGCATTGAAAACATGGAGACATTTCCTCATTGGAAATCATTGTGAGGTGTACACGGATCATAAGAGTTTGAAATACATTTTCACGCAGAAGGAGTTAAACCTCAGATAGAGGAGATGGTTGGAGCTCATCAAGGATTATGATATGAGATTGCATTATCATCCCGGAAAGGTTAATATAGTAGCTGACGCATTAAGCCGTAAGAGCCACGTCAATACATTAATGACGGGAGGAATACCAAGGGAGTTAGCAGAAAATCTTCGTGAACTATGTGTGGATATAGTTCCTAGAGGCTATGTAGCAGCATTGGAGATTCAGTCAACCTTGATGGATATAATCAGAGAAGCTCAGAAGACTGACAAGGAGATTGCCTCTATTAAGGAGAAACTAAGCAAAGGAAAGGCTAAAGGATTTCATGAGGATGAGCACGACACCCTATGGTTTGAAGACCGTGTTTATGTGCCCAATGACCCAGAGATTAGGAAGTTGATTCTGCAAGAGGCACACGATTCACCATATTCGATTCACCCAGGAAATACCAAGATGTATTTGGATTTGAAGGATATTTTCTGGTGGACCGGAATGAAGAAGGATATTGCGGAGTATGTAGCAGTCTGTGATGTATGTCAGAGAGTAAAGGCAGAGCATCAGAAGCCAGCGGGATTGTTACAACCATTGCCGATACCCAAATGGAAGTGGGATAAGTTAGGCATGGATTTTATCACGGGATTACCCAGGACTCGTTCAGGCTATGACTCGATTTGGGTTATAGTCGATCGGTTGACGAAGGTAGCTCATTTCATCCCGGTAAAGACCACTTACACCAGTACTAAGTTGGCAAAGATATACATGACCAGGATCGTATGTTTGCATGGAGTTCCGAGGAGTATCATATCAGATAGAGGAACCCAATTTACCTCAAAGTTCTGGAAGCAGTTGCATGAAACTTTGGGAACCAGGCTAGAATTCAGTACAGCTTTTCATCCACAAACAGATGGATAGACCGAGAGAGTCAATCAGATTTTGGAGGATATGCTGAGAGCTTGTGCGCTAGATTACGGATCTAGTTGGGACGACAATTTGCCATATGCAGAGTTCTCTTACAACAACAGTTACCAAACCAGTTTAAAGATGGCCCCTTTCGAATCTTTGTACGGAAGGAGATGTAGAACACCGTTGTCGTGGGACGAAGTTGGAGACCGCCAGTTGTTTGGACCTAATTTGATTAAAGAGTCTGAACAGAAGGTGAAATTGATTCACGATAGGCTCAAGATAGCCCAGTCGAGACAGAAGAGTTATGCAGATTCTAAACGGAAGGAGACAGTTTATGAAGTTGGAGATAGAGCTTATCTTCGAGTATCTCCACTTCGGGGAACAAAGCGTTTTGGAGTTAAGGGAAAGTTAGCGCCATGATTTGTAGGACCATATCGAGTTTTGGAGCATATGGGAGAAGTGGCCTACAAGTTGGAATTGCCTGAAGGATTGTCAGGAGTTCATGATGTGTTCCACGTTTCCCAGTTGAAGAAGTGTCACGCTGAGATGGCTGACATACCCTTGAGAGACACAGTGCCGTTGGAAACAATTCAGTTGGATAACGATTTGACCTACGAGGAGAAACCAATTAAGATCCTGGAGTTTGCCAGCCGAGTCACTCGCAGCAAGGTTATCAAGTTTTGCAAAGTTCAATGGAGCAATCACATGGAGGATGAAGCCACCTGGGAGCGAGAGGAATATTTGCTCAAGGACCACCCTCACCTATTTTCTAGCCAACCTAAATCTCGAGGGCGAGATTCATCTTAAGGGGGGTAGGTTTGTAACATCCCAAATTTTCAATTTGGAATGTTATACATTAGATCATCATTGCACATCATATTTTATTTGCGATTGGTTTTGATCCTAGAATTTCTACGCAACTCAAGGACCCATGGAGAGAGTTGGGGAATTCATTATTTTCATATTTGAGTTTTCTCAAATTTTGAGAATAGGATCATTTGATTTTATTTATTTTATCATCAATTATTTCTATTACAAAAATATGACAGAGGGGATAAAATGACTTTCCCAAAATAAAGAAATATTGAGGATTTAATAATAAAATCAAATAAGATTTTATTCAGAGTTTTTTGTTATTTTATTTGAATTTAGGAAAAATGTGCGTTTTTCAAAATTGCATTTAGGCCCCAAATAAATGTTCACCTTGTGCGGCTTGATTTTAGAAGCCCGTGAAAATTTATTTCGGAATTTTTGAAGTCCGTTTAGTATTTCTTTTTATTTTTCTTCTGCGTGTAATATTTAAAAAAAACAGCGAACCGACCTAGGGCCGTGTCCGACTAGGACTCCCGGCCCGTTAGGATATATAAGCCAGGGGGGAGGCCCAGCCCCAGCCAAACCCTAGCCGAGCCGCCCAGCGCCGCCCGTCGCCCCCAGCGCCCGCCGCCGCCGCCGCACGCCGCCCGAGGTCCGCCGCCGCCTCGTTTTCCATGCCGGTTTTTTTTTGAAAAATTGTTCGATTTTTCCGTCGGTTTTTTTTAGTTTTGGTTTTTTTAAAATAGATCGGTTTTTTTCCACTTTATTTAAATAGCGAGCGTTCGTCCGTTCGTTCGTTCTAGCGAACGTTCGTCGTTTTTCTTATTCTCGGATTTAATCCGCGATTTTTCTGATCGCGATTCCTGATCCGATTTTATTTTTATTATAACTTTTCGCTCATTTATCGGAATCAGGCGATTCAAGTGCCTGGAGTTTCGTCTCAAAACCCCCTATTCGTTTAATCAACTTAAACAAATTTTTGCTACTGTAAAATTTGCCCTAGATCCAGATTAGTAGAACGAAGTTGTTTTCTTTCGCTGTTTGACTTTCGTTGCTTCGTTCGATTTGATTCTTTTTGCAAACCGGAGTTCTTAAGTTGAACCTTCTGGCTAGATCTCTTATTTGAGTTTTAGCCGTGCATTAGATGAGTACTTATTGTATGCTTGTTTGTTTGTTTGCGATAGAGTACCCAGAGTGCGCCGCTTGTTACTTCGAATCGCTAGGTTTCCTGGATCATCAGCAAGGCAAGTAACACTTTGATCATACTTTTCCTACTACCCGGTTTTATTGCATTAGATCCATCCTCACACATTGCATGATTAGGATCTAATTAAATTGTGGGATGGGAAGTAGTTGAGGTAGTACCTATTACCTGTTTATTATCAAACCTTTGGGAGTTACTTCTTCGTTTGCTTATTATGCCATGATATGCTAGTAGATGTGGATTGGGTGAGTGATATCCATGACAGATGTGAGATTGTTAATTAATGGTTTATCTAAGGTGGCAACTTAAACACATATCTGGGTGGATTGAGGCACCTGGGTATTCCAGGACTTGCCTGTTTTGTTTTGGACCGCCACCCAGGCTCAAAGGGATCATGAGACTATTCATACTAGAAACTTCCGTGTGCAGCCACAAGCTATTATGGGCTCTAGCATAGTTGACTAAGTCATGCGAACTCTTACAGTGGTAGACTAGCAGATGTAGGGGATGTAGGTGGTACGGTCTGCCCGATCGTAAGGTGCTAGCGCTTCTAAAAGACTATGTCTCGGTCATCCGTCTTCTCAAACACCATGTAGTGCGAGAAACCAAACGGAGGCGATCGAGTCTTGTGGGGAAAAGTGCGCAAACCTCTGCAGAGTGTAATAAACTAATCATGGTTAGGCGTGTCCCCGGTTATGGACATCTTGAGTATCTAGTACCTGGATTATCATGTGAATCTCAACATGTTACCCTAAATTAATTTTGTTGGGCTTTGTTTAATGATGATGCTTAATTGGGATTGAGAATGCTGTCAACCATTCTCAATGTTTAACAACCACCATGATAGTAATTAAATTTATTCCTTTGTAGTAGGGAAAAATTGGCTTTTCGCAAAACTATAACCATAGAGCTTTCCACCAGCCAAATATGCATATAGTATAGCTGTTTCATTCCATTATTCTCTATGTGTTACCTTGCCAGCATATTCCATGTGCTGACCCGTTTCGGGCTGCAACGTTAATGTTGCAGACTTTTCAGACGACGATTAAGGAGTTTTTAGGTCGTGGTTCTATACTCAGTGATGCCGTTGGAGTTGATGGACTCACTTATCTTCCAAGCCTTCCGCTGTTATCGTCACTAGATGGCCTTAAGCCATATTTATTGTAATAAGTTCTCTTTTGAGACACTCGATGTAATAAGTGTGTGATTGCTACTCTGCTATAAATCCTCCGAGTACTGTGTGGTGTCAGCATTACTGATGCAGGGATGACACCGGAGCATAGAGATCAGACTGTTTGAGGTCTGGTCGCTACAAGTTTTGAGTTGAGGGCTTTGTCTTTCTTGCTATGATCTTGAAGGAATAAGAAAAACAAAGAATAAAAGAAGTAAAAAGATTATATAATGGTCTTATGGAGAGTGATGACTTCGCATATAAGAAGTATGGTGAATAAAATTTGTTGGGAGTTGACAAACATAGTTTTGGTCATTGTTGCAATTAATAGGAAGTAATAAAGAAAGAGAGGTCTCACATATAAATGTACTATCTTGGACATCTTTTGTGATTGTGGGCACTCATTAAAATACGACATGCTAAAAGGTTGATGTTGGACAAGGAAGACAACATAATGGGTTATGTTTTCTTATATCCAAATAGAAGTTATATTGTCATGGATCCTCCAACATGTTGAGTTTGCTTTTCCCTCTTATGCTAGCCAAATTCTTTGCACCAAGTAGAGATACTACTTGTCCATCCAAACATCCCTTAAACCAGTTTTGCCATGAGAGTCCACCATACCTACCTATGGATTGAGTAAGATCCTTCAAGTAAGTTGTTATTGGTGCAAGCAATAAAAATTGCTCTCTAATATGTATGATATTTTAGTGTGAAGAAAATAAACTTCATACGAACTTGTGATATGGAAGAAGTGAAAGCGACGGACTGCATAATAAAGTTCTTTATCACAAGCGGCAATATAAAGTGACATTATTTTGCATTAATATTTTGTGCATCCAACAATAAAAGCACATGACAACCTCTGCTTCCCTCTGCGAAGGGCCTGTCTTTTACTTTTACCTTCTACCTTTATACAAGATTCATGGTGATCTTCACCTTTCCTTTTTACACTTTTTCTTTTTGGCAAGCACTGTATGTTGGGGAAAGATCTATATATATATATATATATATATATATATCCACTCAGATTTAGGTTATCATAAAGTATTATTGTTGACATTACCCTTAAGGTAAAAGGTTGGGAGGCGAAACTATAAGCCCCTATCTTTCTCTGTGTCCGATTGAGGCTTTGAACCCATAAGTATCATGTGAGTGTTAGCAATTATGAAAGAATAAGAGATGATTGAGTACGAGGACTTTCTACACAAAAGCTCTTACATTGACTCTTTCCAATATTATGATAAATTGCAATTGCTTCAGTGACTGAGATCATAGTTTGTTGGTTTTCAATAAAGTTTCTGATTCATACCTTACCTTGTGAACGAATTGTCACTTTAGCATAAGAAATTATATGTCATTATATGTTTCTGTTCTAACGATGATCATGATGCCCTCATGTCCGTATTTTATTTTATCAACACATCTTTCTCTAAACATGTGGACATGATTATTGATTTCGGCTTTCACTTGAGGACAAGCGAGGTCTAATCTTGGGGGAGTTGATACGTCCATTTTGCATCATGATTTTATATTGATATTTATTGCATTATGGGATGTTATTACATATTTTGGTACAATACTTATGCCTTTTCTCTCTTATTTTACAAGGTTTACATGAAGAGGGAGAATGCCGGCAGCTGGAATTCTGGACTAGAAAAGGAGCAAATCTGAGAGACCTATTCTGCACAATTCCAAAATTCCTGAAAGTTTACGAAGAATTATTTTGGAATACATAAAAAATATTGGGCGAAGAAAATACCAAAGGGGACCCACCAGGAGGCCACAAGCCTGGGGACGCGCCCTACTCCCCCAGGCATGCCCCTGTGGCTTGTGGGCTAACTGGCGGGCCTCTGGTGTCCATCTTCTGCTATATGAAGGGTTTTGACCTGGAAAAAATCAAGAGGAAGCTTTCGGGACGAAGCGCCTCCGTTTCGAGGTGGAACTTGGGCAGAACTAATCTAGGGCTCTGATGGAGCTGTTCTGTCGGGGAAGCTCCCGCCCCCTCCCCGGAGGGGGAAATCATCGTCATCGTCATCACCAATGATCCTCTCATCGAGAGGGGGTCAATCTCCATCAACATCTTCACCAGGACCATCTCCTCTCAAACCCTATATCATCTCTTGTATCTGATCTTTGTCTCAAAACCTCAGATTGGTACATGTGGGTTGCTAGTAGTGTTGATTACTCCTTGTAATTGATGCTAGTTGGTTTATTCGGTGGAAGATCATATGTTCAGATCCTTAATGATAATTATTACTCCTCTGATTATGAACATGAATATGCTTTGTGAGTAGTTACGTTTGTTCCTGAGGCATGGGAGAAGTCTTGTTATAAGTAATCATGTGAATTTGGTATTCGTTCGATATTTCGATGAGATGTATGTTGTCTTTCCTCTAGTGGTGTTATGTGAACGTCGACTACATGACACTTCACCATGATTTGGGCCTAGGGGAAGGCATTGGGAAGTAATAAGTAGATGATGGGTTGCTAGAGTGACAAAAGCTTAAACCCTAGTTTATGCGTTGCTTTGTAATGGGCTGATTTGGATCCACATGTTTCATGCTATGGTTAGATTTATCTTAATTCTTCTTTCGTAGTTGTCGATGCTTGTGAGAGGGGTTAATCATAAGTGGGAGGCTTTTCCAAGTAAGGGCAACACCCAAGCACCGGTCCACCCACATATCAAACTAGATGATGCCCCGCACATTGTTGCGGAAATGTTTGCAATATTTCAATGAGATTTTGATTATATAGAACATGAATTCTTGAAACAATAGTTTCTGAAAGTATATAAGAATTAAATGTAAATAGCATAATAAAATGGAATTTTACATGCATGCATCTTGTAGTGGATTTTTAATATGCATAGTTGCATGTTGAGGTGGGCCTTTTCTTATGCATGTTGAATGATGAGGTGGCATGCTTGCATGTTGAGAAAAATACCTTAGTGGGCGCTAGCTATTTAGATATAGAAGATTATCAAAGTAACGAATGCGAATCATATGAGCATGATGAAAACTAACTTAGCAACAATTCCCATGTGTCCTCGGGAACGCTTTGTTTTATATAAGAGTTTGTCCAGGCTTGTCCTTTGCTACAAAAAGGATTGGGACACCTTGCTGCACCTTAGTTACTCTTGTTACTTGTTACCCGTTACGAATTATCTTATCACACAACTATCTGTTACCGATAATTTCAGTGCTTGCAGAGAATACCTTGCTGAAAACCGCTTGTCATTTCCTTCTGCTCCTCGTTGGGTTCGACACTCTTACTTGTCGAAAGGACTACGATAGATCCCCTATACTTTTGGGCCATCATCGAGTAACCTACACGAGGTCGGGCAGGAGAATCGAGTAGCCTGGTGGGCAGAGAGCTCGGACAAGCAGGTTACTCACGTTTAGCCGGTTTTCGTTTTGCTCTTTCGTTTATTTATTTATATATCGACATGTTTTTCTATTTCTTTTGTGTTTACTTTCTTTTCTAGTCAGCCTTGATGCAATGCTCTTGGTTGTCATTGCTTGTGAGTTGTGACTCTGCTTGATGGTTCTTCCAGCGATGGTCTCCAACCAACCGAGAACCTACCTTGGGCACGTCTCCAGCCTCTCCCTGCTTGTGTGGATGCATAGCCGTCTGTGAGTTTGCTTGCTCCTATGACCCTTTGATTGCTTCAAAGGGCTCTTTGACCATTCCCTTCATAGAACGAAAGACGAAGTGTACATTATTGGCCTTGCCTCTATGCCTCCTTGTTCCTTCTATTCATTTGGATTTGCTTTCTTGATCATTTTATCGCTTATGCCCTTACAGGGGAGCACTTGTCTGATGTCCATGTCCGGGGTCATCTTTAGCCTCTTCCTTCTCGTACAGATGTACAACCATCTGTCAACTCACTTGCTACGTGCCCTTTGCTTGCTCCAATGGAATCTTGATAATCCACAAGTATAGGGGATCGCAACAGTTTTCGAGGGTAGAGTATTCAACCCAAATTTATTGATTCGACACAAGGGGAGCTAAAGAATATTCTCAAGTATTAGCAGCTGAGTTATCAATTCAACCACACCTGGAAACTTAATATCTGCAGCAAAGTATTTAGTAGCAAAGTAATATGATAGTAGTGGTAACGGTAGCAAAAGTAATGTTTTTGGTGTTTCGTAGTGATGATAACACTAGCAACGGAAAAGTAAATAAGCGAAGAACAATATATGGAAAGCTTGTAGGCAATGGATCGGTGATGGAGAATTATGCCGGATGTGGTTCATCATGTAACAGTCATAACCTAGGGTGACACAGAACTAGCTCAATTCATCAATGTAATGTAGGCATGTATTCCGAATATAGTCATACGTGCTTATGGAAAAGAACTTGCATGACATCTTTTGTCCTACCCTCCCGTGGCAGCGGGGTCCTAGTGGAAACTAAGGGATATTAAGGCCTCCTTTTAATAGAGTACCGAACCAAAGCATTAACACATAGTGAATACATGAACTCCTCAAACTACAGTCATCACCGGAAGTGGTCCTGATTATTGTCACTTCGGGGTTGTCGGATCATAAAACATAGTAGGTGACTATAGACTTGCAAGATAGGATCAAGAACTCACATATATTCATGAAAACATAATAGGTTCAGATCTGAAATCATGGCACTCGGGCCCTAGTGACAAGCATTAAGCATAGCAAAGTCATAGCAACATCAATCTTAGAACATAGTGGATACTAGGGATCAAACCCTAACAAAACTAACTCGATTACATGATAAATCTCATCCAACCCATCACCGTCCAGCAAGCCTACGATGTAATTACTCACGCACGGCGGTGAGCATCATGAAATTGGTGATGGAGGAAGGTTGATGATGACGATGGCGACGGATTCCCCTCTCCGGAGCCCCGAACGGACTCCAGATCAGCCCTCCCGAGAGAGTTTAGGACTTAGCGGTGGCTCCGTATCGTAAAACGCGATGAATCCTTCTCCCTTACTTTTTTCTCTCCGAACACGAATATATAGAGTTGGAGTTGAGTTCGGAGGAGCTCCAGGGGGCCCACGAGGTAGGGGGCGCGCCTAGGGGGCAGGTGTGCCCCCCACCCTTGTGGCTAGGGTGTGGGCCCCCTGGCCTTGATCTTTTGCCAGTATTTTTTATTATTTCCAAAAATACGCTCCGTGAAGTTTCAGGTCATTCCGAGAACTTTCGTTTCTGCACATAAATAACACCATGGCAATTCCGCTGAAAACAGCGTTAGTCCGGGTTAGTTCCATTCAAATCATGCAAGTTAGAGTCCAAAACAAGGGCAAAAGTGTTTGGAAAAGTAGATACGATGGAGACGTATCAACTCCCCCAAGCTTAAACATTTGCTTGTCCTCAAGCAATTCAGTTGACAAACTGAAAGTGATAAAGAAAAACTTTTACAAACTCTGTTTGCTCTTGTTGTTGTAAATATGTAAAGCCAGCATTCAAGTTTTCAGAAAAGATTATAAACTAACCATATTCACAATAATGCTTAGGTCTCATGTTTACTCATATCAATGGCATAATCAACTAGCGAGCAATAATAATAAATCTCAGATGACAACACTTTCTCAAAACAATCATAATATGATATAACAAGATGGTATCCCGCTAGCCCTTTATGAGACCGCAAAACATAAATGCAGAGCACCTTTAAAGATCAAGGACTCACTAGACATTGTAATTCATGGTAAAAGAGATCCAGTCAAGTCATACTCAATGTAAACTAACAGTAATGAATGCAAATGACAGGGGTGCTCTCCAACTAGTGCTTTTTAATAAGAGGATGATGACTCAACATGAAAGTAAATAGATAGGCCCTTCGCAGAGGGAAGCAGGGATTTGTAGAGGTGCGAGAACTCGGTTTTGAAATAGAGATGAATAATATTTTGAGCGGTATACTTTCATTGTCAACATAACAACCAAGAGATGGCGATATCTTCCATGCTACACACATTATAGGCGGTTCCCAAACAGAATGGTAAAGTTTATACTCCCCCTCCACCAACAAGCATCAATCCATGGCTTGCTCGAAACAACGAGTGCCTCCAACTAACAAGAGTCCCAAGGGGAGTTTTGTTTGCAATTATTTTGATTTTATTTGCATAAAGCATGGGACTGGGCATCCCGGTGACCAGCCACTTTCTCGTGAGTGAGGAGCGGAGTCCACTCCTCTTGAGAATAACCTGCCTAACATGGAAGATACGGACAACCCTAGTTGATACATGAGCTATTCGAGCATACAAAACAGGATATTTATTTGAAGTGGACTCATATGGAACAACTTTGGGGTTTATGGGATTGGATGCACAAGCAGTATTCCCACTTAGTACAGGTGAAGGCTAGAAAAAGACTGGGAAGCGACCAGCTAGAGAGCGACAACAGTCATGAACATGCATTAAAATTAATCAACACCGAATGCAAGCATGAGTAGGATATAATGCACCATGAACATAAATATCGTAGAGGCTAAGTTGATTTTGTTTCAACTACATGCGTGAACATGTGCCAAGTCAAGCCACTTGAATCGTTCAAAAGAGGATACCACCCTATCATACCACATCACAACCATTTTAATAGCATGTTGGCACGCAAGGTAAACCATTATAAGCTCCTAGCTAATTAAGCATGGCATAAGGAACTATGATCTCTAATTGTCATTGCAAACATGTTTATTCATAATAGGCTGAATCAGGAACGATGAACTAATCATATTTACAAAAACAAGAGAGGTCAAGTTCATACCAGCTTCTCCCATCTCAATCAGTTCATCATATATCGTCATAATTGCCTTTCACTTGCACGACCGAATGATGTGGATAATAATAATAGTGCACGTACGTTGGACTAAGCTGGAATCTGCGAGCATTCAATAAACAGGAGAAGACAAGGCAATATGGGCTCTTTTGTCAGATCAACAATAATGCATATAAGAGCCACTTTAACAATTTAATCATGATCTTCTCCTATCGACCCCCAAAGAAAAGAAAAGAAATAAAACTATATACACGGGAAAGCTCCCGACAAGCAAAAGAAGAACAGGAAATCTTTTTGGGTTCTCTTTTTAGTTACTACTGCAAGCATGGAAAGTAAACTAATAAAAGGCTACAACTAATTTTTTTTGGTTTTTCTTAAGGTTTATTAAACACACAAGAAGAAAGCATAAAAAGGAAATAAACTAGCATGGATATTACAATGAAAAAGTATGAGCACCGACATCTAGCAATGAGTGTGTGAACATGAATGTAATGTCAGTGAGAAATACGTACTCCCCCAAGCTTAGGCTTTTGGCCTAAGTTGGTCTAATGCCACGGATGGCCTGGCGGATATCCAAAGCTGTAGTTGGGGTCGTACTGAGTTGCAGCAGTCATTGCATCGTGGGCTGCAGCTTGGAGGCGAGCTATCTCAGCCCTCCTCTTATACTCTTCTGCCTCCTCTCTGCTTATAAAATATCTCCCTTTTGCCTGAAAATCAAAAAAAGTAGAAGCAGGGAGAGCGACGTGATAGGTGCGTCGTCTGTCAAAGATTAGTCGGTATTGGAGGAACTGATCGTTCCTCTCAACAAACTGATGACGAACCATAGCCTCATAATCCAAATAAGTAGGAGGCAACTCAATATCATCCTCACGTATGGTTATACCAAGAAAATTAGCTAAGCAGGTTGCGTAAATTCCACAAAAGAAATCTCCATTAAATCTATTAAGATGCAACCTACGTGCAACAATGGCTCCCAAATTATAAGATTTATCTCCTAACACAGCACTCCTAAGAATACTGAGGTCAGGGACACACATGTGACATGCTTCATCTTTACCGTTAATGCATCTACCTATGAAGATAGCAAAATAATGTATAGTAGGAAAGTGAATGCTCCCTATGGTAGCTTGTGCTATATCTCTAGATTCCCCCACAATTATATTAGCAAGAAAATCTCTAAATTCAGATTTGCGAGGTTCACTAGCACTACCCCATTATGGAAGTTTGCAAGCAGTGGTAAAATCCTCTAAGTCCATAGTATAAGAATTTTCATAGAGATCAAACAGGACAGTCTGAGAATTGCGTGAAGATGAAAGTTCAAACCTCCTCACAAAGGAACTAGTGAGATAGTGGTACTGACGGCATTTTTCTTCCTCGAAGTTCACAAGATCAGCGTTACACAAATATGCGTTAAATTCTTCCTTAATTCCCGTTCGATCCATGAAGTCCTCTGAAGGCCATTCACAAGGCCGCACTGGAGCGTCCCTTGGTGGCTCATCATCAGCATCATGCATTGCAAGCCTGGGTCCTTGTTTCCTTGAAGAACCACCTTGGTACATTTTCCTAAACATATTTCTTCCTCTGAAATTTCTGAAATTTTTAGTAACTTCAAAATAAAAGTGAACCAAACTCAACAAAATTGATAGCAACTACTCCTACAAGTGCCTGGAGCCTATATCATGCATAAAAACTACTTGGAACCACATAATTTGACATGCAAGCTCAAGAACAGGGTCACCTAAGCAGCAAAAATATGCAATGAATAAAGCAACAAAAACTAATTGGACCAATGGAGGAGTCACATACCAAGGAACAATCCCCCAAAGCAGTTTTGTGAGAGGTGCTTTGAGCAAGGAGATCGAAAATCGCAGCAAAATGAGCTAGAACTCGTGCTTGAGCTGGATAATGGTATTTGTGGGAAGAAGAAGGAGTGTGTGGGTGCAGGTATAAGTGGAGGAGGGCCACCATGGGCCCACGAGGTAGGGGGCGCGCCCAGGGGGGTAGGGCGCGCCCTCCACCCTCGTGGCCAAGTGGATGCCCCCCTGCTGTGTTCTCAGTGCCAAATATTCTCAAATATTTCAGAAAAAATCATATTTAAATTTCAGGCATTTGGAGAACTTTTATTTTCAGGGTATTTTTATATTGCACGGATAATTCAGATAACAGACAAAAAATACTATTTTTATTTTATTTAATATAAATAAAAGAAAGTAGAAAGAGGGTACAGAGAGTTGTGTTTTCTAAATTCATCCATCTCATGATCATCAAAAGGAATCCATTAACAAGGTTGATCAAGTCTTGTTAACAAACTCATTCCGAATAACATGGAACCGGAGAATTTTCGAATAACACTAGGTTACCTCAACGGGGATATGCACATCCCCAACAATAAGAATATCATATTTCTTATTAACAGTAGGAAGAGGAAATTCAAAACCTCCAAAAATAATCGATGGAATTTTTCCAATAGAATTGATACTGTGAACTTGAGGTTGTTTCCTCGGAAAGTGTACCGTATGCTCATTACCATTAACATGAAAAGTGACATTGCCTTTGGTGCAATCAATAACAGCCCCTGCAGTATTCAAAAAGGGTCTTCCAAGAATAATAGACATACTATCGTCCTTGGGAATATCAAGAATAATAAAGTCCGTTAAAATAGTAACGTTTGCAACCACAACAGGCACATCCTCACAAATACCGACAGGTATAGCAGTTGATTTATCAGCCATTTGCAAAGATATTTCAGTAGGTGTCAACTTATTTAAATCAAGTCTACGATATAAAGAGAGAGGCATAACACTAACACCGGCTCCAAGATCACATAAAGGAGTTTTAACATAGTTTCTTTTAATGGAGCATGGTATAGTGGGTACTCCTGGATCTCCAAGTTTTTTTGGTATTCCACCTTTAAAAGTATAATTAGCAAGCATGGTGGAAATTGCAGCTTCCGGTATCTTTCTTTTATTAGTAACAATTTCTTTAATATACTTAGCATAAGGATTCATGTTGAGCATATCAGTTAATCGCATACGCAAAAAGATAGGTCTAATCATTTCAGTAAAGCGCTCAAAATCCTCATCATCTTTTTTCTTGGATGGTTTGGGAGGAAAATGCATGGGTTTTTGAACCCAAGGCTCTCTTTCTTTACCTTGTTTCCTAGCAACAAAGTCTTTCTTATCATAACATTGATTCTTTAATTGTGGGTTATCAAGATCAACAGCAGGTTCAATTTCTATATCATTATCATTGCTAGGTTGAGCATCATCATGAACATTATCATTAACATTATCACTAGTTTCAGGTTCATTACCAGATTGTGTTTCAGCATCAGAAATAGAAATATCATTTGGATTCTCAAGTGTTTCAGCAATAGGTTCACTAGAAGCATGCAAAGTCCTATCATTTTTCTTTTTCTTCCTTTTAGAAGGACTAGGTGCATATATATTATTTCTCTGAGAATCTTGCTCAATTCTCTTAGGGTGGCCTTCAGGATACAAAGGTTCCTGAGTCATTTTACTAGTTCTAGTAGCCACTCTAACAGCATAGTCATTATTCTTACTATTCAATTCACTGAGCAAATCATTTTGAGCTTTAAGTACTTGTTCTACTTGAGTGGTAACCATAGAAGCATGTTTACTAATAAGTTTAAGTTCACCTTTGACATTGGCCATATAGTCACCCAAGTGTTCAAGCATATCAGCACTGCGTTTTAATTCTCTACCAAAATAAGCATTGAAGTCTTCTTGCTTAACCATAAATTTATCAAACTCATCTAAGGATGGGCTAGCAAACTTAGTAAATGGGATTTCAGCTTTATCATATCTATAGAGAGAATTTACCTTTACTACCTGTGTCGGGTTATCAATACCATGTGTGTCTTCAATAGGTGATGGATTAAAACCATATATTTCTTCAACAGGCGGTAAATTAAGGCCATGTATTTTTTTCAATAGGAGGTAAATTCTTAACATCTTCAGCTTTAATACCCTTTATTTCATGGATTTCTTTGCCTCTTGCATATCTTCAGGACTGAGAAATAGAACACCCCTTTTCTTCGGAGCTGGTTTAGGAATAGGCTCAGGGGCTGGCTCAGGAAGTGTCCAATTATTTTCATTTGTCAACATATTATTCAATAGAATTTCAGCTTCATCTAGTGTTCTTTCCCTGAAAACAGAACCAGCACAACTATGCAGGTAATCTCTGGAAGCATCAGTTAGTCCATTATAAAAGATATCAAGTATTTCATTTTTCTTAAGAGGATGATTAGGCAAAGCATTAAGTAATTGGAGAAGCCTCCCCCAAGCTTGTGGGAGGCTCTCTTCTTCCATTTGCACAAAATTATATATATCCCTTAAGGCATCTTGTTTCTTATGAGCAGGGAAATATTTAGCAGAGAAGTAATAAATCATATCATGGGGACTACGCACACAACCAGGATCAAGAGAATTAAACCATATCTTAGCATCACCCTTTAATGAGAACAGAAATATTTTAAGGATATAAAAGTAGCGAGTTCTCTCATCATTAGTGAACGGGGTAGCTATATCATTTAATTTAGTAAGATGTGCCACAACAGTTTCATATTCCTAGCCATAAAAAGGATTAGATTCAACCAAAGTAATTATATCAGGATCAATAGAGAATTCACAATCCTTATCAGTAACAAAGATAGGTGAAGTAGCATAAGCAGGATCATATTTCATTCTAGCATTCAGAGTTTTTTATTTAAGCTTAGCTAATAATTTCTTAAGATCACTTCTATCATTGCAAGCAAGAAAGTCTCTTTTAGTTTCTTCAACCATAACATAGCCCTCAGGCACAACAGGTAATTCATATTTATTAGGAGAGCCTTCATAATCACTTTCATCGGTATTATCAGTTTCAATAATTTCATTCTCTCTAGTCCTAGCAAGTTGGTCATCAAGAAATTCACCAAGTGGCACAGTAGTATCAAGCATAGAAGTAGTTTCATCATAAGTATCATGCATAGCAGAAGTGGCATCATCAATAATATGCAACATATCAGAATCAATAGCAGAAGCAGGTTTAGGTGTCGCAAGCTTACTCAAAATAGAAGGTGAATCAAGTGCAGAGCTAGATGGCAGTTCCTTACTTCCCCTCATAGTTGAGGGGTAAATCTTGTTTTTGGATCTCTCAAGTTCTTCATAATGATAAGCAGATATAAATCCCAAGTGACTCAAAGAATAGAGCTATGCTCCCCGGCAACGGCGCCAGAAAATAGTCTTGATAACCCACAAGTATAGGGATCGCAACAGTTTTCGAGGGTAGAGTATTCAACCCAAATTTATTGATTCGACACAAGGGGAGCCAAAGAATATTCTCAAGTATTAGCAGTTGAGTTGTCAATTCAACCACATCTAGAAACTTAATATCTGCAGCAAAGTATTTAATAGCAAAGTAATATGATAGTAGTGGTAACGGTAGCAGAAGTAATGTTTTTGGTGTTTTGTAGCGATGATAACAATAGCAACGGAAAAGTAAATAAGCGAAGAACAATATATGGAAAGCTCGTAGGCAATGGATCGATGATAGATAATTATGCCGGATGTGGTTCATCATGTAACAGTCATAACCTAGGGTGACACAGAACTAGCTCCAATTCATCAATGTAATGTAGGCATGTATTCCGAATATAGTCATACGTGCTTATGGAAAAGAACTTGCATGACATCTTTTGTCCTACCCTGATACGTCTCCAACGTATCTATAATTTTTTTATTGCTCCATGATATATTATCTACTGTTTTGGACATTACTGGGCTTTATTATCCAGTTTTATATTATTTTTTGGGACTAACCTATTAACCGGAGGCCCAACCCAGAATGGCTATTTTTTGCCTATTTTACGGTTTCGAGGAAAAGGAATATCAAACGGAGTCCAAACGGAATGAAACCTTCGGGAACGTGATTTTCTCGCCGAACATGATCCAGGAGACTTGGACCCTACGTCAAGAAACAAGGGAGGAGGCCACGAGTTAGGGGGCGCGCCTACCCCCCCAGGCGCGCCCTCCACCCTCGTGGGCCCCCTGTTGCTCCACCGACGTACTCCTTCCTCCTATATATACCTACGTACCCCCAAATGATCAGATACGAAGCCAAAACCCTAATTCCATCGCCGCAACTTTCTGTATCCACGAGATCCCATCTTGGGGCCTGTTCCGGAGCTCCGTCGGAGGGGGTATCCATCACGGAGGGCTTCTACATCATCACCATAGCCCCTCCGATGAAGTGTGAGTAGTTCACCTCAGGCCTACGGGTCCATAGTTATTAGCTAGATGGCTTCTTCTCTCTTTTTGGATCTCAATACAATGTTCTCCCCCTCTCTTATGGAGATCTATTTGATGTAATCTTCTTTTTGCGGTGTGTTTGTTGAGACCGATGAATTGTGGGTTATGATCAAGTCTATCTATGAACAATATTTGAATCTTCTCTGAATTCTTTTATGTATGATTGGTTATCTTTGCAAGTCTCTTCGAATTATCAGTTTGGTTTGGCCTACTAGATTGATCTTTCTTGCAATGGGAGAAGTGCTTAGCTTTGGGTTCAATCTTGCGGTGTCCTTTCCCAGTGACAGTAGGGGCAGCAAGGCACGTATTGTATAGTTGCCATCGAGGATAACAAGATGGGGTTTTCATCATATTGCATGAGTTTATCCCTCTACATCATGTCATCTTGCTTAAGGCGTTACTCTGTTTTCATTAACTTAATACTGATGCATGCTGGATAGCGGTCGATGAGTGGAGTAATAGTAGTATATGCAGGCAGGAGTCGGTCTACTTGTCTCGGACGTGATGCCTATATACATGATCATACCTAGATATTCTCATAACTATGCTCAATTCTGTGAATTGCTCAACAGTAATTCGTTCACCCACCATAGAATACTTATGCTCTTGAGAGAAGCCACTAGTGAAACCTATGGCCCCCGGGTCTATCTTCATCATATTAATATTACAATATTTAGTTATTTCCTTTGCTTTTTACTTTGCTTTTATTTTACTTTGCATCTTTATCATAAAATACCAAAAATATTATCTTATCATATCTATCAGATCTCACTCTCGTAAGTGGTCGTGTAGGGATTGACAACCCCTTATCGCGTTGGTTGCGAGGATTTATTTGTTTTGTGCAGGCACGAGGGACTCGCGCGTAGCCTCCTACTGGATTGCTACCTTGGTTCTCAAAAACTGAGGGAAATACTTACGCTATTTTGCTGCATCATCCCTTCCTCTTCGGGGAAAAACCAATGCAGTGCTCAAGAGGTAGCATACCCTCCCGTGGCAGCGGGGTCCTAGTGGAAACTAAGGGATATTAAGGCCTCCTTTTAATAGAGTACCGAACCAAAGCATTAACACATAGTGAATACATGAACTCCTCAAACTACGGTCATCACCGGAAGTGGTCCCGATTATTGTCACTTCAGGGTTGCCGGATCATAACACATACTAGTTGACTATAGACTTGCAAGATAGGATCAAGAACTCGCATATATTAATGAAAACATAATAGGTTCAGATCTGAAATCATGGCACTCAGGCCGTAGTGACAAGCATTAAGCATAGCAAAGTCATAGCAACATCAATCTCAGAACATAGTGGATACTAGGGATCAAACCCTAACAAAACTAACTCGATTACATGATAAATGTCATCCAACCCATCACCGTCCAGCAAGCATACGATGGAATTACTCACGCACGGCGGTGAGCATCATGAAATTGGTGATGGAGGAAGGTTGATGATGACGATGGCGACGGATTCCCCTCTCTAGAGCCCCGAACGGACTCCAGATCAGCCCTCCCGAGAGAGTTTAGGGCTTGGCGGCGGCTCCGTATCGTAAAACGCGATGAATCCTTCTCCCTTATTTTTCTCTTCGAACACGAATATATAGAGTTGGAGTTGAGGTCGGAGGAGCTCCAGGGGGCCCACGAGGTAGGGGGCGCGCCCAGGGGGGCAGGCGCGCCCCCCACCCTCGTGGCTAGGGTGTGGGCCCCCTGACCTTGATCTTTTGCTAGTATTTTTTATTATTTCCAAAAATACGCTCTGTGAAGTTTCAGGTCATTCTGAGAACTTTTGTTTCTACACATAAATAACACCATGGCAATTCTGCTGAAAACAACGTCAGTCCGGGTTAGTTCCATTCAAATCATGCAAGTTAGAGTCCAAAACAAGGGCAAAAGTGTTTGGAAAAGTAGATACGATGGAGACGTATCAACTTTGCATGTTCCCTTCGTAGATCAGAGGAGTCAGTGTATGCTTTGACCTTGCCTCTCTATGTGGTGGTTCCCTTTGTGTATTTTACTTTTCTTTCATGACCATCTGAGTGTTCATGGCATTGCATGGGGAGCACCTAGCTGTTGTCGACGCTCGAGCGTGACTTCGGCCTCCCCTTACTTTCACAGAGATCCTTGCAGCCAAGTCTCCAGATCGGGCACTAAAACCTTCTCACCAGACTCACTAGGCCCCTTCGCGCATGCGTGCTTGTCGTACATGAGTTTTTTATTGCCCGCGGATCCCACCCCCCCTCTTCCTTACTCAACTCCACACAATCTTCCTCTCCTTACTCTCCTCCTCAGACAACATCAAACTCTTCATCAGATCCTCCACCTTATCCATGAGCAGAACTGAGACAATGAGAACTATGGTTTGGGGGTGTACGAATGTATGCCCTAGATCACATGGAAGGCTATTTGGTGTGGGACGTGGGGAAGAGAAACCTAAACGACTATGACCGCGATCTTTTTAATGGGAACCCGTGGGGATGGGCATTAGGACGAGTTTAAGACAAGTGATGAGGACGGTGGTGACGTGGAAAACCAACGAGATCTCGAAAACCCTAACCAAACCGTCACACATGGGCTGATGCTATTATGGTTACGGGGTTTGCTAGTTGGTTTTGCTTGTGAGGGCGAAAGAAAATAAATACTTAGTGGCGACCATTATTTTTGGTGGGTTGGTGTTATTATGGGGCGGCTGCATGGGTAGAGGGATATTTTTAGGGACATTTACATTTTTGCCCCTAACTCGAACCCACAACTCAGATTTGCCCCTAATTTCGAAGCATGCTCAAATTTACCCCTCTGCCGTCAAATGCACTTATAGAAATGCCCTTCCGTGTCGTTACCGTCCAGTCAAAGGGCTTTGACCGTTTTCTGGACGTTTCTTTGACATTTTTGCCCCTGAAAAAAATTAGAAGACAAGAGAGAGAGAGAGAGAGCCCCTGCTTACCTTTGGCCCAAGACGGCCCAGCCTGCCCAGCCCACCGGCTGGTCATCTTCTTCCTCTGGCAGGTCGAGGGCGTGACCCGCGCGCTCACCTGAAGCCACCTCCGGCTTGCGCCCGAGCTATTCCCCTCGCCATCGGGGCCGCAGGGACATCCACAGTACATGCCGTAGCCCTAGCGCTCTCTCCGGACCCCCGGCTCTCTCCTCTGAAACTGCCCGAGTGCGACCTCCCGCCGCCGTTCGCCGTGCCCGTGACCAACGACCTCCGAGAGACCTACCAGCTTGTCCATTGCAACCTCCGTGTTCTCAAGAGCTTCTTCTCCAACAATCACGACCTAAGATTCGGCGAGCCGAACGAATCAACACAGTCAACTCTTCTGCAGTCGCCGAACGCCGGCCCCGATTTGTCGTGCTCCGACCTTCCCCGACACATCTAAAAGCACAAAAAGAACCGCAGTGATCTCCTCTACCTAAGCCCTCTCCTACGTACCTTGATACCTTCCTCTAGCCGTCGCTCGACGAGCTCTAGCACCGTCGACCGCCATGGCCGAAGAGCACGTCGTTGCAGAGCTCCCTTGGCCGCACTTTTCTGCCTGGTGTGCTCCTGGATCCCTGTAGATGCTACCTACACCTTCAGATGGCCCGACCATGTTCTGCAACTTCGTCCGCGACATCATCATGCCACTGCCGCCGCGAAACATCGACGACGGCGACAACTTCGTCCACTCCAGCGAGCCCTGTAACATCCTAGCGAGGCTCGCGAGCAAGGGCTTGAACCTGGTGCCCCAAACTACTGCTCCCGTGGCCTCCAGCGAGCCATCGTCGTAGAATTTGGTCACCGGCGGCTGGACTCCGGCCAGCTAGCAAGTCAATAGCGAGATTATGGCTAATTAATTTGTTCATTACCCTAGTGAGTATGACTTGTGGGCCCTCCTAATTAAACGAAATAGTTCAGAAAATATTTGATAAACTAATGACACGTGGCCAGTTATACAGTTTGAATAATCCTTTTTTTCATATTTCTAGTTTGGGCCCACATGTAAGTGTGTGAGAGAAACAGGGTGAGAGAAAGTATTTTTCCATTTTACTTTTTGTGAGTGGGTCCCACCAGTAAGTGACACACCAAGACAGGGGCAAAAATGTCAAAGAAACGTCCAAAAAACGGTCAAAGCCCTTTGACTGGATGGTAGCGGCACGGAAGGGCATTTCTATAAGTGCATTTGACGGCAGAGGGGCAAATTTGAGCATGCTTTGAAATTAGGGGCAAATCTGAGTAGTGGGTTCGAGTTAGGGGCACAAATGTAAATGACCCTATTTTTTATATAAGGGGCAAAGGGATGAGAGGTGGACCAAAGGACGGAACAAAGAACCTTATGTCTTTTTCAGATTAGAGTACGAGGGGTCGAGTTGTATATATAATACAAATATTTAGATTAATAATATGAGAATCGAAACTAAAAATACATAAATTTATTGTATTAGATTATTGTATAGTTATTTTTATTGAATATAAGTAGCATAATAAACTGAAAAAATGTTTTCCATTCATGGTTGCATTTGACAAGACCCTCTTTCCATACATGGTTGCCTGTTATGTGTCATGTTTGCATGTTAAGAGAAATAAGTTATTGTTTATCACCTATTTAATTATACAAAATATCCCTGCAAAGAGAATTTATACAAGATATAGCAGAGAACTTTAAGAGAGAACGAAATTGGCAAGCGAGTAAGTAGGGAGGTGAATCCTAGCTTGGACTAGCGGCTCCCCGCTCCCCAAGCTCGCGTGCTGCGCTGGTGGCCACCCCGGCCCCGGCGGCCACACCCCCTCTGCCGCCCTCCGCTCTGGAGCCGTCGTCCACTCTCCGCGTGCATGGCCTCCTGGGTCTCCCTCTCGGGCTCCTTCTCATTGGACGCGCCCTCGTCTGTTCCTTCGCCTCGACCGCGGCTCCGCTCCCTTGTGGTCCCATCGGTCGTAGGCTCCCCCTTCGGCCCTATCGTCCAGGGCGGCAATGCGGGAATGGGCCCCTCCCGCGCTCCTGCGCTACCAGCTGTGTCCTGGCAGACCAAGCAGGCCCGTCGCAATAGGGCGCCCCGGCCTTGCTCCCACCTCAGCGCCACCAGCCGCACAGACATCGGCGTGCGCTTCCGACTGCTAGGCCTCGACTAGACTCGTGGCTTCCTGCCGAGCTCTACGGATGTTGCTACAACTGTGGGCGGGAAGGCCATATCTCGGGGGAATGCAGCAACCCAACCTGATGCGTTCGATGCGGTGGAGAGAACCACACCTTGAGGGGGTGAACGTGGCCGCGTATCCTTCTCCGGTGTCGCGGCCGCACCAACTGCCGTCTGCGCTTCGCCTTGGTCCATGTGGCGAAGCGGGCCGCGCGCCGCCGTGGTCCCCCCCCCCCCCCCCCCCCCCCCCCCCCCCCCCCCCCCCCCCCCCCCCCCCCCCCCCCCCCCCCCCCCCCCCCCCCCCCCCCCCCCCCCCGCCCCCCCCCCCCCCCCCCACCCCCCCCGCGCGCCAAGCCCCCACTCCCTCCCGCACGGTGCTGCCGCCTGCTAGCGCCACCCGCCTCCCTGCCACCATGGTGCCACCACCGCTGGGTCCCCCGCCAGCGGGCACCGTTCGCTTCGGCCCGACCTGGTCGCAGGTGGCAAGTGTCGGATCGATGCGCGCTCTGGGCGACCCCCAGTTCTCCGTCCCAGTGGAGCCGCGCTCGTTGGCCTCCTGGGAGGTGCCGGACGCTGAGCCTGTGGACTGCTGCTTCCTGGGGTCGTCTTAGGGCACCCGTGCGTTGGAGGCGGAACTGACCAAGGCGGTGGTGGTGACCATCTGTGGCTCTCGGTCGGCGGTCGACCTCGCGACCGCAGCCACGGTGATCCATGCAGAGTTCGACATTGGGCCTTTGGACATGTCCATTCGGCCGTTCTTCTCGGAGGACTTCCTGGTCCTGTGCAAAGACGTCGACTTGCGTAACAGGCTACTCTCGGGTGGAAACGCCATGGTAGGTCAGACCAGGCTCTCGCTGCACCCATGGCTATGTCAGGCTCAGGCCACAGCCATCTTCATGCCATTCCTGGTGCCTTTGGCGCTTCAGGTGTCCCGGCCAATGCTTGGACGTGACGCGCTGCAGAGTCCTTGCTCTGGGGTATTGGTATCATCATCAAGGTGGCCGACATCACTACACGGCGGGACGACATGTCGGCGTTCCGGGTCTGGTTGCACAATGACGACCCTGCGCAGATCCCCTCGCGGCCCATCCTGGTAGTGGAAGAACCAGGCAGGCGGGCGGTGCACCAGGAGGACGGTCTGCCTGACGCGCTCTAGTATCCTATCGAGATCACCCAGCTCGCCCCACCGGTTGCTCCTAGGCTGGGGGCGGGCCGCCGCTAGAGGACGGGGACTCGGAAGGATCACCCGACCGTGGCGCTCACCGCGGCCGCTCCAGAACACACAGTAGGCGGGGAGCTCCGGCCGACCGGCCAAGGCGCGGCCCCTCGCCGTCGTTCGACCTGCTCGTTGGCGGGATCGGCCCCTCTTGCAAGGCAGGCAAACGTTCGAATGGTCGCCGCTGACCGGTCAGCCTGGCAGCATGACAGCCGTGCTGCCATCATGGATAAGGCCCGTGGCCCTCTCCTTGGCCACCACATGGAAAGTTCCGCCACCCAAGCGACATCGTCTTCTGCATCCAGACTGGCGACTGGGCGCTGCCCTGTGAGGATCCGATGCAGGACCATGGGGATTCCCCTCGCTCCACCAACCAGCAGACATGCATCACGTAGACTCGCCCGTTGGTCGGGTACTCACGCCCCCACGGCAGGATGGTAGGGACGACAGGCTATCCCCTGCCTCCGTTCTAATTGGCTCATGGCAGCTTCCTGTCTGGGAGGGGATAAGGACAGGGGCAGACCCCACGCTGCTACTCCCGGAGGACCAATGGATGGACGATGAGTCTGGCAGCTTCGAGAGCTTCTCTACTTGTGGATCGCCGTTGGATTGCGACATGTCGCCTGGCCCATGCTTGCCGCGTGGTTCTCGGGGACTGGTGGGGCCAAATACATGCATGCATGACGAGACTACATGCCTAGTTAGTTTATCGTGTGACGCTGAGCACCATACCCGCGCTTTGGAGCTTGCTGCTAGAGCCACAATCACCACCCCATCGTCGCCCCTAGTGGTCGCGGACCCCACCCATATGCCGGCTCCTACTCCGGAGCAGACCACGCCGCCAGGCACGACTGCGGCCAACTTCTACGCATAGGCGCGCCATGGGCTTTCACCGCTACTCGCCCGCCCACCGGACCGTGTGCCGCCCAACAGGAGGCCAAGGAAAAAGAGATCCCTAGTGGCCAACCCAAGGAGGAGTGTACGCCTTGCGAGAGGCGTAGACGTGAGCTCGGCTGCTTCCAAACAGCAACGAGTGCTAATCCGGTGGCTTTGCCTAGCCAACGAGTGTGAAGAAATCACGGACAAGGATCTGCCCATGTACGACGAGCTGTTCAAAACATCGTTGACTCGTGACCAAATTGCAGCAATCCTGACGTTGTTCGGTTGGGATGCATCCATCCTACCGGTGCAGGAGGAGCCGGTAGAGGGATAGCCGGGCACTAGTTTTCAGACCTGGCCGATGGTGGGCTCTCCCCATGGCTACACAACCCTTGAAAATATTCATGTGGAACGACAGGGGGCTCAATTCCCTGGCGAGGGGGAGCGTCATATATCAAGCAGTGGTGAATGCGAACCCGACAGTCGTATGTTTCCAAGAGGCGAAGCTCCAAGTTGTATCACCTGAAGTTGTAAGGCATTGCCTGGGTAATAGATTCACGAACTTTGAATACCTCCCAGCTGTGGGAACCTGGGGTGGAATCCTAATTGCATGGGATGCCACAATGGCATCGGCCTCAAACCCGCACCGCACTACGAACACACTCACTGTGCTGGTCAGGCCGGTGAGTGGAGGCCAATGGTGGTTGACCGGGGTCTATGGTCCCCAGGGCAATGAGGATAAGATAGAATTCTTACAGGAGTTGGTTGACATCCGCGAACTACACGCGGGACCCTGGCTACTGGCGGGAGACTTTAATCTCTTGGTTAATCCGGAAGGTAAGCACAACAATGCAGTCAACCATCGAATGATGGCTCGATTCCGTTCCAAGATAAATAGGCTGGAGCTTCGGAAGCTATACCTAAATGGGAGAAAATACACGTGGTCCAACGAAAGGCTGAGGCCGACCTTAGAGAAGGTTGACTACATCTTTGCCTCTACCTGCTAGGAAGACCTCCACCCGACGTGCCTCCTCACCGCCTTGGGGTCGGCAGTTTCAGATCACCGTCCCCTCCTGCTGGACCTCAACACGGGCATCATGATGGGAAAGCGCTTTTGCTTTGAGGCATTTTGGCCCAAGGCGGATGGGTTCCAAGATACGGTCGTGGAAGCATGGCATTCGGTCCCCTTGCATAGCAGTGCATTCCTGACCCTAGATAACAAGTTTTGCACCACGGCGAAAGCACTCCAAAGGTGGAGCGACGTTGGATTGGCAATGTCAAGCTGCAAAACTTAATTGCGCTGGAAGTGATTGCAAGGTTGGATGAGGCCATCGACTCTAGGGAGCTCTCCCTGGATGAGCACACGCTACGCAAGATACTCAAACGAAAACTGCTCGGATTGGCGTCCCTTCAGACGACGATCATGCGGCAGCGATCGAGGATGCTCTAGCTCAGGGAAGGTGATGCCAACATGGCATATTTTCATCGTTAAGCCTGCCATCAACAGCACAAGAATGTGATCCTCTCACTGCAACACAATGGACAAGCACTCATGAATCAAGAGGAGATTATGGTAGAGGTGGATGATTTCTATACAAGTTTGCTCGGAGCCGCCCCCGAGCGTGAGCACACGCTTCAACTTGACACTCTAGACCTGCCTCCGCGGAATCTGTCGCATCTCGAGGCTCCAATCACGGTGGAGGAGCTCGAGCAAATAGTCAAGAGTATGCCAATGGACAAGGCCCCGGGACCGGATGGGTTCATGGGACGCTTCTATGCCTCATGCTGGAACATCATCAAGGACAACCTGATGCGCGCCATGGATCAATTCTTCAGAGGTGATATGCGCGGCCTACCGGCAATCAATAAGGCCATTGTCGTCCTCTTACCGAAGAAGGCAGGAGCGGTTGAGCTTGCAAACTTTAGGCCGATGAGTCTAGTACACGAAGCACTCAAGATCTTTGACAAGGCGTTGGCGACGAGACTGGCAGGGGAGCTGTCGTACCTCGTGGGCAACCACCAGAGTGATTTCGTCGCAGGGAGATCCTTACACGACAACTTCATGCTTGTGCAGTGCATGGCCCGCCGGTTACATGCACTACGAGATCCCACGGTCATGGTGAAACTTGACATCTCCAAGGCCTTCGACTCCATTCAATGGTTGTTTCTACTTGAGGTGCTGCGCCAGATGGGCTTTGGGCAGAGATGGATTACCTGGATATGCGGGCTGCTCTCAACTTCTTCCACCAGGGTCATGGCCAGGCGAGGTCATCTTCAACTGTCGTGGGCTACAGCAAGGGGGTCGATCTCTCCTATGTTATTCATCTTATGCATGGAGCCTCTCCATCGGCTGTTCAAGAGAGCAACGGATGCCGGCTTACTTGCCCCCCTCGCACGCTCTGGCCTCAAGCAAAGGCTCTCCATGTTTGCGGATGACGTAATGATCTTTCTCAAACCAAGACCGCAGGAGCTCTCTGCATGCTCATCGCTCCTTGGCCTGTTTAGACATGCATCCGGGCTGCACGTAAACCTCGCCAAGACTGCTGCCCTTCCCATCCGGTGTGCCCAAGAGGAAATGCAGCTCGTGCGCGATATACTTGGATACTCGATTGCCGAATTCCCATGCAAGTACCTGGGGCTTCCCCTTTCTATCGGGAAACAGACGGTGACCCAATTCCATGGACTTGTGGAGCAACTAGCCGGCCACCTGCCGCACTAGAAGGCGGCAACCCTACCGCCGAGCAGCTGGCTCCTGCTCATGCAATTTGTTCTCACGGCGATCCCAATTCACCCGATGTTGGCACTGAGCCTTCCGGCAAAAACGCTCACAACCATGACCAAAATATGTCGCAGTTTCCTTTAGAGCGGCAAGGCGAAGACAGGAGGAGGCACGTGTGTCGTTGCATGGGATGTCGTGTGCAGGCCAAAGTGGGATGGCGGCTTAGGTGTCCTGGACATGCGATGGATGAATGTGGCACTACAGACGAAGTGGATATGGCTCAAGAAAACGGACAGCTCCAGGCCTTGGACAAAGTTCAACATCCATGTACCCAAAGAATCAAAGCAACTTTTCCAAGCGACCGCTCGAGTAGAGCTTGGAGATGGTAAGAACACTCTATTCTGGGAAGATCACTGGCTACAAGAATCTCGAGTCCAACAACTCGCACCGCGCGTGTACGAGTGCGTTTCTGCACACGCAAGGAACTCCAGAACAGTCCATGAGGTCGTGACCTCGGCTGCATGGGCACGTGATCTTGGGCCGTCCATAGGCCAGGCTACCTTTGAGTAATTTATGGCTCCGTGGCCCATGGTGACGGCCACTCGGCTTCAGGAGCATGACTGCGACACCACCATCTGGGCCTGGAGCAAGGAGGGGCGATTCTCAGCCAGTTCGGCATACCAGGCGAAGTTTTGGGGACTTGAGCTCTCCCACGGCCGCCTTCACCTGGGACTCAAAGGCACCGCTAAGTTGCAGATTTTTCTCGTGGCTGGCCACCAGAAACAGGTGCTGGACCTCGGACCGGTTGGCTAGGAGAGGCTTGCCACACCAGGCAGGAGGCCCGCTCTGCGATCAACACGAAGAGACGATCGACCATCTGCTCCTACATTGCATCCTTGCGCGAGAGGTGTGGGCTAAGATCTTGCCTGCGTTAGGTATGGGGCACACCGAGCCGCGCATGGAGGAATCACTAATGGAATGGTGTACACGAAGTGGTCTAGACCGCCTACCGAGACGACGAGCGAAGACGGTGCGCGCTACCTGCTTGTTGGTCATCTGGGAGCTGTGGAAACACCGAAATGGGGTTTTGTTCGATGGCAAGACACCTTTGTCTGCGAGATGTGCTGCACAAGATAGCCAGCGAATGTGTACTATGGAAAGCAGCGGGGCTACTGAGAGGCGAGGATGCCCTCCATAGGGATCTAGCGGTAGCACTAGGACGGACGCAAGGAGAGTAGTCACTTAGCGTAGCGAGTGGAGATAGGTGTGAATCTCGTGTAGCCATACTTTGTAAAACTGCAGTGGGGCTCTTTCCCCTGTTCCTTCTTTAATAGATGATACACACACTCGTATGTATTCGAAAAAAATACAGCAGAGATACCGGAAACTGAAGTGATTGAGACATGAGCTTCTTTTTCTAAATCAGTTTACTTCTATATTGATTATGTCTTTTCATATGAAACTCCCAGCATCGTTTGGGTAAATTGGGTGTGATACTAGAGCATGCATGACGCATGCAAAAAAGGAGGCCAAGGACAAGGAGGGATGATATATGAGTGTCGCTCCTTTGCTCTTGTCCATTCGCTGTTCACATGTTGACTAGTGATGGGGAGGCGGCGGGAGGGGGGAGACTGGCCAACCTTTGCTGCTCGTGTGCATGTGTGTGGATCCCGTTTATTCGGAGTTGTGATATGACGTGCAACTTCACGTTCCCACGGTCAGAACTGGGTTCGAACATGGCGAGTCAAGGGTATCAATCGCAAAAACCGGCCGGACCAGGAGCAAGTTGGATCGAGCAAGTTAGGAGAACTGGTCAATGTCAACGCGCCTACATATACCAAGTAAACGATGCATTGATAGTCGACAGACTAGCTGCTACTACTGGTAGTAGTTAAGATGTGGCACGAGCATTTCAACTGGCCATTAACTTCCTTGCTTGATCATGTCAAATAATGTGATGGGAAGTTCAGCCAGCACACATGTCAATCAAATAATCTCATGGAAAGTTCAGTAGACATGTCAAATAGTCTGATGGGAGGTCCAGTGATTAGTAGTATATCGACAAACTCAGATATCTGACGCCAAACTACAAGGAAAATCAACGGTCCAGTGATGATACTAGCAAGTACGTATACTAGATAGCTACTACCTCTGTCCCAGTTTATTGTCCTCTTTATATTTTGTGACAAAATTTGACAATAAATTTAACTAACAAAACGTTAATGCATGTCATAAAAACCATATCGTTGAATTCTTATTTAAACATAGTTTTTAATTATACTATTTTCTATGGCTTGCATTAACATTTAATTAATTAAATCCAATGTTAAAATTTAACACAAAATACTAAAAGGACTAATAAACCATGACAGAGGTAGTAGATAACTAGTTCCAAGGATGAAATTAAGAAAACGATCATACTTCTACTAATTAGGCTAGTCATAGTGGGGAGTAACACTATGTTACTACCTCCATAAATGGTAGTGTCATAGACGTTGGTAACATAGAGGGTTTCATTTATTACTTTGTAGACACATTTTACGTTGAAAACCGCTATGTGATGGTAACGTATTATGTTATTCCATTTGCATCTCTCCTTATTAATTACTTGCCACAACATATTTTTTGCATATGTGACATGCATGTAACTGTGTATGTTACTCTCATTATGAGCAGCCTTAGGCTAGTCATAGTGAGAGTAACTTACCGAGTAACATAGCATACTCTAAATTTTTTTTTTGTTTATGTGGCAAGTAGTTAATGAGAAGTAGTAACATAATATGTTACTGTAACATAGCATTTCCTAATACAAGATGAGTCTACAATCTAATAAATAAAGCCATCTATGATATTACTACTATATTACTTTAGATTATGAAGATAGTGATTTAGACTAATGTCATATACATGACACTAGTATAAATTACTCTCCACTATGACCAGCCTTGAGTAAGAGGCCATTCGGTTGGATGGCGTCGGTTGCGCCGGAAATGGTTAGCCTTTTCCTCGCGCTTGACCATATCAAACAAGCTACCGGCAGTGCTAGAAGATTCCTCGCAAAAAAAAAAATAAAGCTTGTAACCTGCTCGCACAAGAAACAAGACCCTACGTCTTATAACGAATTGTCGCAAAATACTGGACTGCAATTCCCATACGCCATCCAGCCGGCGCGTCGTCGGGATCTAGATACGTGTACGTACTCCAGCACCATCCGGTTCCCCCTCTATTATTCTTAATCGCCTAGGGTTCATACTTCTCCTGTCCACGATTTCTGGTTCACTGTCGCCATGGCCCCGGAAGTCGCTTCTGCGGGCTTGATCTCTTCAAACGGATCATTCGTTGGTGACGTGGTGTACGCAGGCCGTGGCAGTCAAGTAACAATGTCCTGCCTTGCTTAATTATAAAGCAGTGACGTCTCGATCGATTTCACTGAAAGAAAATAAGAATTGTGTTTGCGTTTTTCTTTTCAAACTAGGCACGTATTTCTCTCTACATTCAAAAAAGTTGTCCCAACATGGAATCATGCTCATCCCACAATCTCGATAAAGGGCGCTTTATTACTTAAAAATGTTTAAGCATTAAACCTGGCTTTTTGCATAACTGAGATGCACACGGCCATAACCAAGTCCACGTTTAGAAAAAATAGAAAATCAAGTAATCATGTGAAGACTGTATAACGCCTAAGATATAAAAGGGTCAATCCGAAGATCATTCTGCCATCCATGTCGGGTAAAAATATCCCTCTCCATGACCTCCAAGCGTGTACACACCTCGGTAAGGAGGTCTTGATTCTCCACTCGTTATAGAGACGACTATAAACGGAGCGTACCGATACATATGTTGGTAATCTGCATAAGAGAAGTATTTTTGTCGTTAAAAATCTTATCATTTCTACTTAGCCAAAGCCACCAGATAATGGCAAGCGCTCCCACCCTTTAGAAGAATTCAAAACATGTAATCAATCCCACGAAACCAGTTGCCAGAAACTACTTGGATGACTGACCATATAGAACGAGCCAATTTGCATTGAAAAAACAAGTGTTTTATTGTTTCGTCGTGATGACAGAACACACATTGTGTACTTCCATGCCAATTCTTTTTAATAAGATTATCTTTGATGAGAATCCAACCATTCATGAGAAAGGACTACAGACGCGGAGTTTCTGCTCCCGGGCTCATCTGCACCCGCGCTCACAAAAAATCAAAATAAATACTAAAAAATTCAAACAAATCTTTTTTTTGTGGTAGATAATTTGATGCGTGATGTCGGTTCCAAATTTCAAATCATTTCGACATTTGAGCAGCTCTCAGCAAAAAGACAAATTCAGGGTCTGTAAAAATGTTTACTGTTCACGCACTGTTCTGACCCGATTTGTCTTTTTTGCCGAGAGCTGCTCAGATGTTTAAATGAGTTGAAAGTTGGAGCTGACCTCACGCATCAAATTATCTACCACACAAAAAATATTGGATTTGTTTGAATTTTTCTAGTATTTATTTTGAAAAAAAATTAGCGGGAGCAGATGAGTCTGGGCACCGAGTTGGATTTCCGCTACTTATATTTTATTTTTGTTTTACAACTATACAACAAACTATATGCTTTTTTGCTTAACTTCTCATATATTATTTCAAATAGTCTTGTTTTATATAACCAACTCCCATTGAGATAAATTGCAACCAATTCCTCCAACAACATGCGGTGTATCATCTAGTTTCATAAAAAGAATGAAACCACTCTCATCAATTATTTAAGCAAGAGAAAGATATACAACCGAGCCAATAATCCTTGAATCCATTTGTAGCGAGACAGTAGCTCTCATTCTAAAGTGTACTAAGGCTCGATCAAGGTATGCTTCAAAAAATGTTGAAGGCAAAGATCTCATCCATCAACAAAGCAAGAAAGTTTAGCATAACTGATATGTATGAGGATGTCTCGATCTTT
The DNA here is from genome assembly GCF_003073215.2 of Triticum urartu. Classification (NCBI taxonomy): domain Eukaryota; kingdom Viridiplantae; phylum Streptophyta; class Magnoliopsida; order Poales; family Poaceae; genus Triticum; species Triticum urartu. Next base: position 488,897,666 of record NC_053023.1, on the reverse strand, counting down.
CGATGAGATAGTATCGATTTTGTTGGAGGAGACTTTGACGAATCGAATATACCACACACTCAATGGCGCGTTTTAGAAATCACTAAGACAAATCTGATATGGTTACTGACAGTGTTGGAAACACAGTCAACCTATTCATGAATATCAATCCCTGCATGCTACCGAAGAACAATGACAAATTTGAGATGTGCAATCTAAATTACAGGGGCGACTTGGGCGGTCAAAAACCTAGCCGCCGCCGCCGCAAACTCCCTCCTCCCCTCCCTCCGCCGCCGCCGGAAGACGCCGCCGGGCTAAGCCCGAGGGCCGATGGCGGTAGCGGGGGATCTCCTCTCTCGCGCATCTTCGGGGTGGGGCGGACCCCAAGGCGTGTGGTGGTGCGACCAATCTGGGATCTGCGGCGCGGCGGATGGCGGTAGGCGGCGGGCCAGGGCTGCGGGCGCTACGGATAGCCCTTCGGGTGGCGGCGGCGGCTGCGGTTGGCGGCGGCCGGCTTGGCTGCGGTGGCGTGCATGATGTCTTCAGATCGGCGACAGCGGCGTGGAGGGCCTGGTGGTCTCGTCGGCGGCACCTCCGATCAGATCTGTTCTGACCGGTGCAGTCAGCGATGATGGTCATCTCTTCCGTCAGAGGTGGTCGGCCTGAGGCTGGGTGTTCAGATCTCGGGATCCATCATCTGGTACCAGCTGCGAGTCGGTGAGACGTAGTTGCCGGTGAAAAACCGAGCAGACGGCGGGCGATGGCGGCGTTCCATGTCATTACCTTGATGAAGGCATCGTCATGTGACTTCCGTCGACCCACTCGTATTGCTCCAGGTGAAATCCTAGGATCTGGTGTTCCAGACCGGACGATGGCAGCACTGCGGTGTCGTTTCTCTCTTGGGAGCGTCGTTTTGTGGAGCAGCGCTGGAAGCCAGAGGCAGGAGGTGGAGCGGCTTCGTCTTGCACGGAGCTTCGGTGGAGATGTCAAGTCATGCCTGACCGACAGGTGCTACGCTTGATCATGCCTGGTCGGTAGGTGCTATGCACGACAGATCCTCCAAGGGCTTCAAGCTGTGTCGGCTGGTGGTACGTGGCAGCATGGCGCTGAGGTGTATCAGTGGCGACCGCGACGTGTACAACTGTTTGCACGCAGGGAGGAGGAGCCGTTGGGCACCATGGTGACGTCGGTGATAGCTGGACCGAGCAAGGTTGATGCATCAGTACAGTACTGAAGATGGAGCGGTGGCAGTTGGCGGCGGCGGCCTCTGAGAGCACGCCGGACCAGTGTGTGCCCCAGACCCGGCAAGTAGCTAGGTTGGGGTCTCAGGTCTTAGATGTTAGGCTTGGCTGCGATGTCTGTTTGGTATTAGGCTCGAGCTATCTGCGCCCCTTCATCAACTGGATATATGTAGCGACGGTTTGTTGCTTAGACGACGGCTATAGTCTTACTGTTGTATGACTTTATAAGGTCTTGTGAGAATAATTAATAAAGTGGCCATATGCATCGCCCAGATGCAGAGGCCGGGGGTCATCCTCCTTTTCTAAAAAAAATATAAAGATGAAGCACTTGATTAATAAAGTGGGGTGCTCATTACGCGTATAAAAAGTCTTGTCTACTCTCCTCTATGGCAAGAGTAAGAAATGTTAAAACTCAACAAACAAGACATGAATCCTAATTCGACACCCTTAGGGAAGGGGAGGGGGGTTTAACGCAATCTTAAGTGTTGTCCTTCATAGAAAAAAAATCTTGTTGGAAGCGTTTGGGTTCGGGCAGCGTTGGAGAGACATGATTAGTATTCTGCTGGCTTCGGCCTCCTCTCGGGTTATGCTCAACGGAGCCCCTGGTGTTCCTTTTCTGCACAAGAAGGGTCTGAGGCAGGGCGACCCCCTGTCCCCAATGTTATCCATACTCGCCTTGGACCCATTGCAGCGGTTGTTTCAGAGGGCTACCGAGGAAAGCATCCTCTCCCCCATTCCGTTGAGGGCTGCCCGCCTTCGCACAAGTTTCTATGCGGATGATGCTGCACTTTTTGTGAACCCTTGTTGTGATGAGATTGCTACCGTGAAGCGGATTCTCTCGATGTTTGGAGAGATCTCCGGGTTAAAGATTAATGAAGCCAAATGTGTTATCTACCCAATACAATGCAATGGCCTGAATATCTCTGGGTTCGTACAACAGTTTGGTGGGCCGGGAGGCTCCTTTCCGTGCACTTATTTAGGCCTTCCCCTCTCCACTAGCAAACTTCGACGGATTGACCTTCAACCTTACTTGGATAAAGGGGCTGCTACGCTAAGAGCTTGGAAAGGAAGGCTTTTGCAACGAACCGGGAGGCTGGCTCTCATAAATTCGGTGGTCACCAGCACGGTGACCTTCTTTCTGATGATCTTTGCACCTTACAAGTGGTTCATAAAAAAATTCGACAAACTAAGAAACTTTCTGTGGAATGCCGACGAGGAAGCTCATGGGGGCAAATGTTTGGTGAACTGGAAGCGAATCTGCGCTCCCAATGCAGTTGGAGGACTAGGCATCAAAAACCTTTCCGCCTTCAGCACGGCCCTGCGGCTGCGCTGGCCCTGGTTTGAGTAGGACGATATGGATAGACCGTGGAAGGGGACTCTTACACCGTGTGACGTTGCTGATCAACAACTCTTTCAGTCATGCACAAAAATTACTGTTGGAAATGGAGCGAGAACCACTTTCTGGACTGATCGATGGCTGGATGGAGTGGCACCGATGGAATTGGCACCTGGCCTTTATAACATTGCGAGACACAAGATGTTTTCTGTGGCTGATGCTATTCGCGATGGTGGATGGATGAAGGGGCTGCAGCGCATGGCCTCGGGTGAACTGCTACAGTCGTTTTTTCTCTGTGGCATAAAGTTCAGCAATTCAGCTTAAATGGAGAGGAGGATAAGATCATTTGGAACATCTCGGCCAATGGGAACTACTCAGCCAAATCTGCATATGAGCAGCAATTCATTGCGCGTATCCCAATGCCGCGCTTATTAAGAGTGTGGAAGGTTAAGGCTGAATCTAAGGTCCAATTCTTCATATGGACCCTTATCCAGAACCGCCTCTGGACGGCCGATCGCTTGCAGCGTAGAGGATGGGAGCATCAGGCCACTTGTTGCGCCTGTGATCAGGTTCTTGAATCGGCTAACCACATCATCCTGGGTTGTCCATTTGCGAAGGAGGTTTGGTACCTGATGGCCAATCAGTTCAGTAATGCTGCGGCGGTTGCGCTCCAATCCTCCTCTGTCAACACATGGTGGGATAAGACATTCAAACTAAAGCAAAAAGGAGTATTGCTGGACGAGTGTACAGGGGCTGCATACGTGGCTTGGAACCTATGGAACGAGCGCAACCGGCAGATCTTTCAGAATCAACAGCGCTCTGCCGCGGGGATATGTTCTTTGATTAGGGATGAATTAGGCCTCCTGAAGGAGGCATGGGAGTAGTACCATTTGTTCTCGCCAGGATGCATGTCGCATCTCTGGCTTAATGTTTTGCTTCCCCGGCTGATTCTTCAGACCGTTGTACAGTTTTCCCTCTCTTAATGAAAAGGCAGAGCACCTGCCATTACGGTCAAAAAGAAAAAAAATCTTAAATTACTCCAAAAATACATGAGCACATGAGTCAAATTTGAGTTGGTAGACATGTGGACCACTGGAGACATTACGAAAAATCTGGGCGTTCTATATGTTCGAGGTTTCTCACAAAAGTAGCATGATCGACGAGGTAAAAACTTTCTATGGTCGTTAGCAAGGAGGCTACGACAATCCACAATTGTTTGATTGAAGTGTTGCTGCTCCACTTCGAGTGTGGGTGTGTGCCTAGACTAAGCCATTTGTGGATCTTAACTTAGATTTTGATGAAACCGCATAACTTCTTGAAGTATTTCCCATACAATGGGTTCTTTTTCCCAAATTTTCCTTTTAGCGATCCTTACATTAGAAGTGGCGTGTTTCGTGATTAAATCGCGAATTACAAATAGCTGAAAAAGCTTTATTACTATCTTTAGAGGTAATCCACATTGATGTAATAAAGGCGAAGGACCCACAACAATGACAGAACACCCCGAGTAACCAATGTTGGTTGGAACATATTTGTATTGATACCTTATCGAAAAAGGCTTTTGCCCCGCTTTATAAATAAAGCATCCACCAAGCACAAAGTTCATAAGGTACCACTCGAAACACGAACACACCAAACGCCACCGCACGAAGGTCCAACACAGACGCACAAAACACAACACACACGCAACAATAGTTCAGCTGTGGGCACAGCACCACAAGCCCAACACAACACCCAAGGACGCACATACAACAAGCGGCGGTGGCGACGTCAACGAAGACGCAGATCTAATCTGGCTCAGGTGGTGGTGGAGGGAGCGGGGGAGCCAGTCGGAGAGCCATCGCACGAAGCTGAGTGATGATGGAGGTGATGGCGTCTCTCTCCCTGGGGCGGCTAAGCGGCCGCCAAAGCTGCAAGTAACCAGATCATTTGAACAAAGCGTCAGTAGCACGACGAAGAGGGATACGCTGAATCACAAGTTTATTCCTAACAGTCCACAGCGTCCAGGCAAGGACCCCGATGATCAGCCACCTAGTGCGGCGTAATGCGGGGGGAATCGCCTGGAGTTCGGCAAAGAGAGTAGGGAAGTTGGTATGATCCCAGCTTCCACCCACAATCTCGTGGAAATATCTCCAAAGGAACTGCGCAGACACGCAGGTGAAGAAGATATGGTTCGAGTCCTCTTCAGGCCCACAGAGTGGGCAGCGCCCGTCCCCAGGGCCATTGCGTTTCAGAACCTCAACGCCAGATGGAAGGCGGCCACGAATCCACTGCCACAGGAATATCTTAATCTTCAATGGGAGGCGAATCTCCCAAATAGATGAGAGCGCCTCATGACCGGGCGAGGGGGCGATGGCCGGATAGAGAGATTTGGTGGAGAATTGACCGGATGGTTCAAGGCGCCATCTAGCGCGGTCATCGTCAGTCGAGAGGTCCGGCGCATGGAGAGCCACACAGTCAAGCAAATCCTGCCAGTCCGCATTCTCCGCAGGACCAAAAGGCCTGCGGAACGCAAGGCGCCCAAGGTCAAGAAGGGCGTCTGCCACGGAGATCTGGGGGGCCACCGCAATGGAGAACAGGACCGGAAACCGGGACGCCAGGGGTGCGTCCCCAGTCCAGCGATCAAACCAGAACAGCGTGGCGGTGCCGGACCCGATCTCAATCGAGGTCCCTATCCGAAGGACCGGAAGGAGCTGGATGATAGATTGCCAGAATTGGGAGCCTCCAGAGCGCTGACAAAAGGCGAGTGGCTGTCCGCGGAGGTACTTCTGCTGAATAATGCGCAGCCACAGGCCACCATCTCCGTTGTTAATCCTCCAGAGCCATCGAGTCAAAAGGGCTATATTCATGCGTTTGGATGACATGATCCCAAGGCCGCCCTGGTCGCGGGGTTTACAGATCTCGGACCACTTGACCATGTGGTATTTCTGCTTGTCACCCTCGCCGGCCCAGTAGAATCGCCCCTGAACGATGGCAATCTCGTGATGAAGAGTCTCCGGAAGGCTGTAGAAGCTCATGATGAATAAGAGGAGGCTGGCGAGGGACGAGTTAATAAGAACCGTACGGGCCGCTTTAGAAAGCCACCGTCCCTGCCAGGGCTCGATCCGGTGTTGGAGCTTCCCCACCGTGGGGCGCAGCTCGGCCACGGTAAGCCTGGTGTCGCTAATGGGAATACCAAGATAGGTCGTGGGGAAGCACCCAAGCTGGCAGTTAAGCCGATCCGCGATGCTCTGCCGCTCGTCTTGGGAGTAGCCCAAGATCATCACCTCACTCTTGTCGAAGTTGATCCTTAGGCCGGACATCTGTTGGAAGCACAGGAGGAGGAACTTGAGGTTCGAGATATCACTCACGAAGCCCTCCACCATGATGATGGTGTTGTCCGCATATTGGAGAAGGGAGACCCCGTTGCCTCCAACAAGGTGCGGGACAATCCCTTTGATATGTCCAGCCGCCTTGGCCTTATCGAGGACGGCCGCCAGCGCATCAACAACTATGTTGAACAGGAATGGGGAGAAGGGGTCGCCCTGGCGGACCCCACAAAACGTGGGGAAGAACGGGCCGATCTCCCCATTAATGTTCACCGTTGTGCGACCGGAAGAGACCAACTGCATAACTCTGGTCACCCATCTATCGTCGAAACCTTTCTGAAGCAAACATTCCCGAAGGAAGGCCCAGCTGACCGTGTCATATGCCTTGTGGAAGTCCAGTTTCAGGAAGACTGCCTTGAGGTGTTTGGAGCGCACCTCATGGAGAGCTTCATGAAACACTAGGACCCCATCAAGGATATAACAGTCCTGGATGAAAGCTGACTGATCAGGGTGAGTGATCCGATCAGCTATAGGGGCCACCCTAATGGCGTACCCCTTGGCCAGGATGCGGAAGATGACGTTAATCACCGTAATCGGCCGGAATTGTCGGATGTCCGAGGCACCCGGCACCTTAGGAATGAGCGTGATTACCCCATAATTCAGCCGGCCGAGGTCAATGGTCCCAGCCATGAACTCGTCAAATAGGGCCATCACCTCGGGTTTGATCACCTCCCGGAAGGACTGAAAAAACTTCACTGGAAGGCCATCCGGGCCAGGAGCCGAGGAGGAGTTCATGCCCTTAATGGCTGCCCAGACCTCCTCCTTGGAGAACGGGGCCGTGATGGCCGCATTGTCCGCCGGCGAGACGCGGCAGTGAGCAGGCCAAATGTCTTGCGCTAGAGCAAGACCTCTCCGAGGGGAGGCAGAGAATAGGTCTCTGTAGAAGCCATCAACATGCGCCCGGATGTCCTCCGGGCGTTGGAGGAGGGTCGGGCCATCCCACAAGAGGGGGGTGGAATTGCGGCGCCTACGGCCATTAGCGATAGCCTGGAAGTAGGCAGTATTGGCGTCCCCCTTGAGGACCCAATTCTGTGTACCTCGCATGCGCCAGTAGGCTTCCTCGTCAGTGTAGATGACCGTGAGCTGATCTTCCAAGTCGTACCTACGCATCCATTCGTCTGCCGAGAGACCAGTAGTGTCAGCCCGTAGGTCGAGGGCCTGGATGTCGTCAAGGAGAGATTTCTTCCTCTCACGGATGTCCCGACCCACGTTAGCACCCTATCCTTTCATGAACTGCCGTGACCGCTTGGCGCAGAAATGCCAAGAGTCAACGGCCGACATGGCCCTATGGGGAGCGTCCCGCGCCTCACGCCAACGGCCGACCACCGCAGCAGTGAAGCCTGGCTGGCGCAACCAGAAGGTCTCAAAACGGAAGCGTGGCGGCAGCGGAGGACGTTCATTCTCCAAGCAGAGGAGAAGGGGTACATGATCTGACCCAATCCGCGTGATCGCCCGCAGCGATGCTAGGGGACATCGGATGTCCCACTCAGGGGAGACGAAAACCCGATCGAGGACCGAACGAGTCGGATCGACTTGGCGGTTAGTCCAAGTGAATCTGGCCCCCACACGATCGAGTTCCCGCAACTCCATATTTGTATTGATAGGTGGGGTGGGAGGGGGAGTGAGTTGATAGTTACTAAACGATAAGCTGTAAGGGGGCAAACACCATAAAAATGTGTCGTATAAGTCGATTAGAGACAAGATATATATAAAAAAACTTAAACTTTGAAATATTTAAGGGAACGCTGATATGAACAACAAAAATAATAGTTAGAGTTGTCGTCGTGCGGGCTGCTGGACCTAGACTGACCTTTCGTAGTCGCATTTCTAGATGGCACACCTTTCTAATATTGAGGCGTGTTCCACTTAAGCTAATGGAGTACATTTTTTGCATTTGTTTTACACTCTAAGTAGACTTTATAACTTTCTATATATGTCGATGGTGCTAGCCATTTATCTGATGATGATTTTCGTCACCCTTGCACAAATTTCAATGGTAAGACATCATATCGACAAGACATCTCACTTAGACATAAGAAAACTCCTGCAACTTAATTTACCAAAGCATTTTCTTTTGCTGAATTTGTTAATTTTAAGAGTGAATTCTGGTTTTTACCCTCTATTTTGATGTTTTTGACACTAATTACCCTATTTAGCAGGATTTCATCCATTTTACCTCATTTAGCAAAAGTTTTGCCATAATTTACCCATTTTAAAATTTTGCGAGCATTCTGATGAGCAGGTCCCAATTGTTAGGTCCACCTAACATGCCCCATCAACAGTTTTTACCTACCTATTTTTCTCCATGTTGAACCAGTCCTCGCAGCTTCGCTCGACTGGGCTGGCCTGATATGATCGCCAGAGCAGGTCGCTCGCGTCCAACGCACAAGGCGTAAGTTGGGCCGCACCACTCTGGCCTCCAATATTCATAGCACACATTGTTCGCCTTCCTTCGAATCACACACACGCTGCAAACAAAGAAAAAAAGGATTTCAACAATATTCAAAATGGTGAAAAAACTTTAAATCAATGTACGTTAGTTATAGATGGGTGATATGTATACACGTGATCTTCTAATAAGCATTTTAATTCTGTCTGAATCAAACGCCTCACCGGCCAATGCATGAGTCAGGAAAACTTCATAATACACATATGATGGAGATGGTCAAAATCATGTGGAATGGGGTACGACGTGAGGGCTTGCTTGTTCACCAACCTCGCTGATTTGTTGGACGAGCGGCCCCCATAGATCTGCAACCGAGCACAACCTGATGGGGGCATGTACATGGACGCGCCCACGCCGACGTCGGCGAGCTTGATGGAGCCGGATTACATGGGGTCATTTCTTGCCTTGATGTCACGCCCAGACGTCGGCGAGATTGACGGAGCCGGATTCCACGGGGTCATTTCTTGCCTTGATGTCACGACCATATATAATGCCGCTCGAGGAGGTATGAAATCACGCCGCTGCCGTTGCCTGACAATCCCTAACCATAAGTTCGAGCGAGCCTGACGGGTACGTGTGGGCAGAAGCCTGGACGGGCGATGCAATCTATTAAGCGTGAGTAAGGAGCGTGGTCGACTCAGGCATTATGCGTTGGACGAGACGCAAGTGACCTCCATCGGGCCGGTCGGGTCGGGAGAAGCCGTGAGGACTGGTTCACGAGAGAGAAAAATAAGCAGGAAAAAACCATCGATGTGGCATGCCAGCTAGACTTCACAATTGGGACCTGTCTGCCAAAACACTCATGAAATTTTAAACAGGGTAAATCGTGGCAGAACTTTTGTTAAATGGGGTAAAATGGATGAAATTTCGCTAAATGGGGTAAGTAGTGTCAAAAATGTCAAAATAGGGGGTAAAAACCGGAATTCACTCTAATTTTAATGAAACATAATTCCATAAGTTTGAGTTCAGGTGCAATGGTCGATTGCCACGTAGCGAACTCGAGTTCTGTTGTAAACCCTTCATAAAACGATTACCCACCCCATTGTAAAATACACGCGTCATCATTTTTGAAGATTTAAGTTTGAACTATATTCTGACTAAACAAAATATGGATGAGTTGGTCAAGACTAGATCCTAAGACGTGTGAATCCCTTAAGGGCACCCACAACCAGTGTCAAGCATTAATGGCTCACAGGCAAGACGTGCCTCTTCTCTTCGTGTCGACATACAAAAGTCATTAATCGCATCTTCAACTGTAACCCACAAAAAACCTTCCGCATCCGTTCGCGGACACGGATGCACAACCATCCAACGTTAACTGCATACATTTTTCATAATTCAAACCAATCAGACGAAATTCGTGCAAACACGACCGGATTTTTATGCAAACTCGACTGAATTTTATCAAATATGACGGATTTCATACAAACTGGACGCAAACGGTTACATTTTGAAAATATTTTAACTAAACGGTTAAAACTATGTGCACGTATGGTCATACTCCCACGACATGGATACACTACACTAGTCTATGGCCAGCCGTGGCGGATCCCTTCGTTACCGGACTGCTGGGAGTCCTGGAGGCATATTCTTCCCCCGTATCTTCCCTATGTCTAGCTGCGCCGCTCATCAGAGTGTGGCGAAGAGGGTGCTTCAGCCGAAGGGGAAGGGTGTTTCCATGGACGCCCAGGCCAGAGTGGTCTAAAATAAAGAAGAAACCGGGCACGTCACCGGCTGTGCAAGTCGGTGATGCGCTGGCGGTGGCCTTCCTAGGACCCAAGCGGCGACGGCCTCCCGTGTTCTACTTTTCCACATAGTTGCCAGCGGATGTGCTGGCCACCGACTCGTCGATCTCCTCTGCGCACCCGCCTTCTTTCTTTATCTGCATGGCGCGGCTACGCGTGCGTCGACGGCGTTGGCGCGGTCATGGCACTGGAGGGGCGGTACGACGTGGCGTCGTGTATGCCCGTGCCGCCATGCTCCCGTCCGTGCCGGCCTGGAGCAACTCGCCACTCCTCCGCGAGCTGGCTTGGGGCGGCGAGTTGGTGAACCACGCGCTAGATTTGAGCGGCAACTTGCTCCGTCGGCCTAGGGGAGGGAGGTGGAGCAGCGATCTGCCTTGCTCGTATTGCCGGGCTCGGCGGGCCACCATGTTGGCTTTTATGCCGAAGAACTGCTCTTCCTGACTGTCGGATGCCACCGAAATGGTGGAGAAAATGGTGAAGGAGAAGATGGGAGGAGTAGCCGACGGGTGTGTTTCTTGCCCGGTGCCTGCCATCGTTTAAATAGAGGGTGGAAGGGAGAAGCTCGGCCGACGTTGTGTTTAATGTCGGACCGCTCATGAACGGACGTGTGGCCGGAGTAGGTTTCTCGGCTTTGACGCAGGATTAATGGAAGCGTATGAATGCGGCGAGGAGGCGTGTTCAGCCGGACGTGCAGCCGGCGCTCCCCGACCGGCTCGCCGCTTCAATGATGGAGGCAGTGAGAGGTCGCGTCCGCCCTGATCCGTCTTTAATGCGGAGCGGCACACTTTACAACAGCATGAATGCGGGCAGCTGATGTCGGGCGGGAGCGCGTGTGGCGGGGTGCAAGTTTTTTTGGTGGGTCAGGGCGGCCAGAAGGGCGCTTGGGAGCGGTCCGGACTCCCGCAAACCTCCCCCATTTTTATCCCCGGTTTACGGCGAGGAGGTGTATGAATGCGGTTCTCAGATCGGCGTTGGATGGCTTTCGCTGTCCGAATAATTTGGTCCGGACAGTTGCGGGAAGTTTACGGGTTCGCCGTGGAGATGATCTTACTGGCATATGATGTTTGGGCACCAAAGTAACATTGGTCTTTTCTTCTTCATTTTTTAAAACCATCATTTACTTGGCAGTATTGAACTGCATGCTTGAATTC